>NW_016107354.1:10577126-10608451 GCF_001604975.1 Cebus imitator | reverse complement strand
AGAGTCTTGCTTTGTCTCCCAGGCTGGAGTGCAGTGGCACAATCTTGCCTCACTGCAACCTCCGCCTCCCAGGTTCAAGCAATTCTCCTGCCTCAGCCTCCCAAGTAGCTGGGACTACAGGCACACACCACCATGCTCAGCTAATTTTTGTATTTTTAGTAGAGATGGGGTTTCACCATATTGGTCAGGCTGGTCTTGAACTCCTGACCTCATGATCTGCCACCTTGGCCTCCTAAAGGGCTTGGATTACAGGCATGAGCCACCGTACCTGGCCTTGTATTGCTTTTTAAAATAAAACCATTATATAATATTGAAATGAAAAAAATAAGACTTAGGTATGTACTCAATTTAAAGGCATAGGAATATAATGACAATTCATTGAGGTAATACTTGTAAAGCATTTAACACAGTGCCTAGGACATTTCAAGCCCTTAATCAAAATATTTACTGCCATTATAATTATTACCTTGTTATAATGTAGTAACGAATCAGACATCAGAATGTTCAAAACCAGGTCATCATTTTCTCTACCAATTATCTATTCCCCTCCTCATCCAGAAATCACTTTCAAAAAGTGCCACCCACTCCACTATCTTAGAAACTTTATTATCTTCTACTGTAAGTGGCATTCATAGTACTTTAGTAACTGCCCCTTTCAATTTTCCTTAACTTTATTTCCAATAATTTACCTTCTGCTCTAGTCAGTGCTACAGACTATACTTCCTAGAATGACAAAAGTATACAAAGATATAAATTTATTTCAAAATACAGTTTTGGCTATGTAAAAGCCTGGCATATACTATTGTGTTTATTTTCACATATTTTAGTAATTCTAAATAATTTATTACTCATGTTTTATTTTTTCTTTGAACAATTTATTTAGGAGATTTACTTTGTGTGTATGTGTGTGTGTGCGTACACACGCGCAGTTTTATTGTAACAAAGTAACTTGTACACTTTTAACATTTAAAACTGAGCATCATATTTCCTTTCCAGTGAAACAAAAAGAAAATTTAAAAAGAAACAGGAACAAAATTACAACAGAGAATGTCAATTCCAAATAAGATCCTACAGATTCTGCTGATTTTGCCATTGAGTGGCAGGGCTCAAGTCATCATTAGGAGAAAATTTATTTTTAAAATGTCATCTTAAACTGCAAGGATGTCTGTCAAATGTCACAATTAAACATGCCAAAGTAGAAGCCATGTTGTTAAAATGCCCGCTTAACCCACCTGAGCATCTCAAATCCATCCTTTGCTGACCGTCTATAACCCCATTTTTTTAAGTTTTTTTTTTTTCTTTTTTTAAACAAGAGAAAGTAGACAGATACATGTTGGTAAATGCTAACTGTCCTTATTCACACAGGGACACAGTATACTCTCTGAGCCCAATATACAGAGAAAGGAGGAGAAAGCTAGAATTCCATGCACTTCTACACAGGGGCCTACACCCTCCAACTTCCAGCAGAGGGAAGGAAGCAGGTTTTTCTTTTTTCCCACAGAACCTGGTGATGTCGATCCCATACAGTTTTTGTTGAGACAGGAAGGAATAAAAATGAATTTTGAACAGAAAGGGTTAGAAACTCTTTTCCCATTGCATTCTGCTCAAAGTATTTCCCCCCAGAATAAGTTGAGAACCATGGGATAGAGAAAAGAGACCTCAAGAACAGGGTGACTGAGCACAAGAGGGAAAAGAAACATAAACAAAAAAGACTGCAACTTGCTCCCAGGGACTGGAGAAATTTCTTAAAAAGGAAGGTTGGAATCCATCAGTGTTCTATTAGTCATCTCCTTCATCATTCTGTCCTTCCTCCCCTTCATCATCTTCATTTACACCTTCATCCTCATCCCCTTCTTCATCAATATCTTCTAATCCTTCCTCCTCTTCAACACCATCATCTTCTCGTTCTCCTTCTTCATCATCCATATCCGGAACCAAGCAGTATTGTAATGGGTTTGGCCAAATATCATCTTTGATGACCTCTCCCAACTCATCAGCACCTACATCAGAATGGTCAGTAAACCAGGTAAAGAAACTCTCTGGTTCCTCATGCTGCCTCTTCCTGATGGCTTTATTCTGCGTTTGACTTCAACATTTTGCCAGATCCTTTCCAGATTTCCATTTGATTTTGGTGGACTTTGAAGATGGATCACCACTCTCATTCTGATGAAATTCTTTGGAGAGAACTTTATTTTCAAAGTAAGGATTTTCATCAAATTAAAAATCTATTCTGTAACGTGATTTAATATCTTCAAATTCTGTCACTTAAACTCTGGTCAAATAATGCAGTGCCTCTTCGTCCTCCTCCCCAAGCAGTGCAGAGCAGTGCAGACACTTGTGGATGGTTGACAAATGTTGTTACCCAAAAATTTGGGGTCTTGGCAATCAATTCTGACCTATTCTGAAAAATGGTTTGCAGAATTTGTTACACCTCTGCTCTGCTCTTAAAATGTCCTCACTGGCTTGTTCTTAAGTCTATTTCATTTTGTACTTCATCAATGTGTTCAATTGCCTCTTGCTGTTTTTTCTCTCCCTTCTTCAGCAAGCCTGCAGAGGCTGATGCCTCCTCCCGTCCCAGAGCAGGAGATGGTCTTGGTTTCTTCTTTTGAGGCAGGAGTAGAGACTGACGTTTGGGGGCCATGCTGCTGGGGAAGTCAGAGAACCAGAGCAGGAGTCTCCTCGCTAGTCCCAAAGCAGGCAGAACACTCGAGATTTACTTTACCATATGTTTCTGAGTAGTTGTGCTTTCTTGGTTTGTAGAAACTTTTGACATTCTTTCAGAATTTTACTATGCTAGATGTCAAAAAGTATAGCCTGAATAATTCCTGGTTTAGAAACATGACTAGTGTTTTCTATTATCATTGTTGGTAATGTCCCACGAACATCTGAAAAATAGGAATATTCTCTATAGAGTACAAATTTTGAGATATATGTGGTAATTCACCTTTATGAATTATTTAATCCTTATGCTTGTATTTATTCTCCATGTTGCTTGTTACAAACTGAGAATGGTGTATTAAAATCTGCCACTGCAATTCTGTTTCTGCCAATCTTCCTTGCTTGTCTAAGATATTTGCTTTATGTGTATTCATGTTTTATTAGTGAACACAGATTCATATCTATAATGTCTGTATGATGAACTTTCCCTTTCATCAATATTAAGTGTCTATTCACAATTCTTTTAATGCTTTTTGCCTTGAATTCTATTTTTATAGATATTAATATTACATCCCCTACATTCTTTCTGTTCAGAATTGCTTTATAGTTTGCCAAATTCTGGGATTTTTTTTTTTTTAGTTATTAGTCTTATAATTTAATGTTGATTTTAAAAATACAAATGCATAGTTTTTGCCTTATAAGTAGGAAGCTAAACCTTTTATATTTAATTATACCATATAGTTAATATTTTGTTATTTTATATTTGACATTCTATATTGTAGGCTGCCCTGCCATTTTAAAAATATCTAAATGTTTTATTAAGAGGACTATGATTAATTTGCTTGTACCTGACGTGGTTATTTGGAAAACTAATGTATCTTTAATTCTATTAGAATTCACTTTTAAGATTTCCAACACCTTAATCTTATCTTCTTCCCCATGCTCTCTCATACATTTTATACATATGAGATAATACACACATACACACATACACATGCAGTACGTATGTATATATGTGTGTATATCTGTGTATGTTTCTATGTGAAGATATAGAGACATATCGGTGGTTGTAGAGCAATATATCACCTTAGACTTACATGTGAAATAGGAAACTTCATATGTATTCATTTTCCTTTGTGGTTGTACCACAACCCCCTATTTCCTATGGGACATTTTTCTCTTTAGATTTATATTTTCTTTTTAATATGTTCTGCCTTAGCAGTTAATTAATTTAAAACAATTATTTTAGCTCTCTTCTATAAGCAACTGGCTTTGATATTCTTTTCTGTGTCTTTAACGAAGTGCTTATTCTTGGGGTCATTATTTTAAATTACCCCCTGGTATGTGAAGTGCCTTATTCAGTGTGTTTTTTGAACTGTTAAACTTTCTATTATCATCATATAGAAAGAAAAATTTGGCTGGAATTATTCATTGAATCACATAATTTTCTCCACCAAAATGTAGTAGCATTTATCTTTTATCTTTTGATTTCTTTTGCAGAGAAAAGCTTTGGGACGTACCAGATTTTTGTTTCTTTGAGGCTATACTTTTCATTCTTATTTCCTCCTCTATAGAATTTTGTATACTTGAAAACAATTGTTTACCTTTGAAAACATCATCAGGATGTACTTAGGTGTAACACTCTATTATTGTTAGCCAAAGTCTGTGTTCTACAGATGAATGTATGTTTCAGCTTTATAACCTATTATTATATAATTTACTTATCTATATTATTTTGGTATGTCTCATTTGAGAAGCACTGCTGTGGCTGTATCTTATCTGCTACCTTCAGACTCATCTTTTTTTGTCTTTCCCTATGCTTTCAAAGACAACTTCTTAATTTTGAATTATCTACCATTAGTTATATTTGTAATGTGTTATTTATTTATATTACAGTATGGGAATTTTAATTCTGCTCTTTTTTTATTTTTACCCAAGACAGAGTCTCACCCTGTTGCCCAGGCTGGAACACGGTAATGTGATCTCAGCTCACTGCAACCTCTGCCTCTCAGGTTCACGCGATTCCTGTGTTTCAGCCTCCCAAGCAGCTGGGATTACAGGCACATGCCACCATGCCAGGGTAATTTTTGTATTTTTAGTAGAGACAGGGTTTCACCATGTTGGCCAGGCTGGTCTCGAACTCCTGACCTCAAGTGATCCACCTGCCTCAGCCTCCCAAAGTGCTGTGATTACAGGCATGAACCACTGTTCCTGGCCCTAATTCTGCTCTTGAATTTTCAATATTCTTGTAGTGGTTTCTTCCTCTCAGTCAAGATGACTATCATCTCAGATTATTGACTTTTTATGGCTTATTGGCTTTTTATAGCATTCTGATATCTTCTTGTGATCATATATCTTTATTTCCTATCATAATGAGATAGCATCTAAATTGCCCTTTGTTTCCTGTAAAGCATCATTTACAAGAGTATGCATTTCCTCTATGTCTTTAGAGTAATATTGTCATGTTACTCAGGTGAATTTTTAAATTATCTCATTTATTTTCCTTTTTATGCATCTTTAAAGGAACAGAGAACAACTAGTGATTACTGGGTGCTATTATTTGCCCTTTCCATATTTAAAATTGGAAGGCAGATTGACAAGTCTCTTAGTTCATTGTGTTGCTATAAAGAAAAATTCTGAGACTGAGTAATTTATAAAGAAAAGGGGTTTATTTGGCTTATTGTTCTGCAAGCTATACAGAAGCATAGGCTAGCATCTGCAACTGGTGAGGACCTCAGACCGCTCCCACTCATGGCAGACAGGGAAGGGAGTCAGCATGTACAGACATCACACAGTTAAGAGTGAGAGAAGCAAGCAGAGAGAGAGAAAGACAGGGAGGTGTCAGGCTCTTTCTAACAACCCGCTCTCATGAAAACTAATAAAGCAAGAACTCCCTCATTACCAAGAGGACAGCACCAAGACATTCATCTGATTATGCCCTACCTCCAACGCTGGGGATCAAATTTCAACATAAGATTTCAGGGCACAAGCATTCAAATTATAGCAACATGAATAAACCTTTGCCCAGTCATCAAATACAGCTCTGCTGGCCAGTGATAGTGTCTTTTCTAATCTCCACTATCTGGTTCTGTGACTCTAAGAAGGATTTTTGTCCTAGGAAACTGAGAGAGTTTGAAGTCCTTCTTTAACCAATTCAACCTATGAAAAGTCCCAATTCCAAACACATGTACTATTTCCAGGTCACTTTCTCCATCAGCCCTGCCTCCACAACTGTGTGTGACGTAATCACAGATCTCAACGATGTCCCAAACCTTGTTTACAGTTACAATCTCTAGTAGGCAAAAGGGCCAATGAAGAGCATCTGAGGGGAAAATCTGACTTCCTCCACCTTAGCATGTGATATCCGTGTTACACAGGGTCAGCCCCATTTCTGGTTGATGTGGAATTTCACCCATGCTAAACACTAATGGGTTGGCTTGAGCCTGCTTCCAATCCTTTTCTATTAGCTGTGCCAATCTCATACAGAGAATAAAAGATCATTTCCACAGCTGTGGTTCTCAATCCAACTCATAAGCATTAGTGTCAATAAAACTTCCCCCAGACTCTGGAAAACTGTTTAGTCATCCTTAGTTAACAGTTAAAGAGTCCAGTTATGTATGTGTTTATAAGAATTTGCTCAGAATCAATAAAATTCCAAGAGATACATAATGAGAGGTTCTAATAGATTCCAACAATTATTCCTATTGTTCTAGGACCGGGATTATCTCCTGACCATGCATAATAATGATACTTCTCAACTCCGTACCCCATGAGCCATTACAGAAAAAATAAAAGATAAGGAGAATATTGCTGGAAATTTACATTCTTATGAATTCAAGAGTGAAGCGAGTTGAAAACACTGTAGAGCTGAGGGCTTGTCCAAGACTGATCTTAGGCCAGGTATGCTGGCTCATGCCTGTAATCCCAGATGTTTGGGAGGTTAAGGTGGGAGGATCACTTGAGCACAGGTGTTTGAGATAAGCCTGAGCAAACATAATGGAATGCCATCTCTACAAAATAAAAATAAAAAAATAAAAATTTTCCAGGCAGAGTTGGGAGAATCACTTGAGCCCAGGAGATCAAGGCGGTAGTAAGCCATCACTGAACCACTGCACTCCGGCTGGGTGACAGACTAAGACTCTGCCTCAAAAAACAAAAAAGCAAAGACTGATCTGAGAATGAGCCACTCATGGTTAACTCAAGCCTGAAGCTCCTGCCTCTTGCAGGTGATATGATAGTAAAAACAGGCATGTGTAAACAAAGAGCATTCAGAGTAGAGCAATATATGTACTTGTTATCAATCCACCTTTAAGGAAGATATATGGAGGTATGAGGAAGGATCTGTGCAACAGGCACTGGATAGATCACAACATAGATTGTTTTTAATTGCAGATTTAAAAGGTACTAGGTTCCAGTATTCAGGAGTTCCTTGGGTATAGTATACCTATTGCTGCTCCTTCCTAACAAATTTGTCATGTTGAATTTAATAAATAATCTGAAAGTCTAAATATTTTATACCTCAAGCCATCTCCCTAATCTCTGTATAAAAATGAGCCCTACATAGGAAAGAGGGACGTGAGCCCACAGGTGTCACTATCCATCCAGTCGGTAAAGGAAACTGACATAATCCTAGACTATTGAATTCGTTCTCTGCCCATGCAAAATTAATTTTTAACACCTGTTAATTCAACCTCAGAGAATTCTCTGAATTTCTCCCTACATCTTAGCCTCACACATCCATACATACATCATTCACTGACACTACCGAAAATCAGATCTCTTTGTTTCCCAATGGGAGTATAAAATAGGCTCCTGCTAGTCTTTCTCCAGGTGTTCTCAAGCTTGGCTGCATGTCAGGATCATCTGGAAAGCTTTTTCCAAAAAGTTGCTGTATGGCTGAACTTTGTGTTAGATAAATTATATATCAGTAAGTCTGCTTTTAAAACACACACACACACACACACACACACAGACAAACACACACAGACCGGTAAATTCCATCTAAGACTAATTAAATTAGTATCTCTGGAAGACTGACCCTAGCATTACAATTTTTAAAAAAATTCACAAATAGGCCAGGTGCGGTGGCTCACGCCTGTAATCCCAGCACTTTCGGAGGCCGAGGCGTGTGGATCACAAGGTCAGGAGTTCAAGACCAGCCTGGCCAAGATGTTGAAACCCCATCTCTACTAAAAATACAAAAATTAGCTGGGTGAGGTGGCACATGCCCATAATCCCAGCTACTCAGGAGGCTAAGGCAAGAGAATCGCGTGAACCTGGGAGGTAGAGGTTGTAGTGAGCAGAGATCGCGTCATTGCACTCTAGGCTGGGTGACAGAGTGAGATTCCGTCTAAAAAAAAAAAAATTCACAAATAATAGTAATGAACAGTTAGAGTTAAGAATCACTACTCTAGTCTCATACATCAGCAGCTTCCAAACCTGGATTACCAGAATTGCCTGTGGAGAGTTTTGAAATATAGAAACATATATAATTGTATTATATTGTATATAATACAATTTCTACAACCACCTCACACCACAGACCCCAACTTCTGATTCATTAGATCTGAAATACTCTTAATTTTTAATTAAATTTAACAAATGCCACCTAGATGATTCTGCTGATAATCAGCTGGGTACCACTGCATTATAACAGGCTGTCCACCTAAGAATGCTGCTGCTTCTCAAATGTTAAAGTGCATACAAATGACCCAGGAATCTTGTTAATATGCAGAATCTGATTCAGTAGGTCTGGGAGGGTCCAAAGATTATGTATTTCTAATAGAATCCCAGTTTATGCTGTTGTTACTGGTCCCAGAACCACACCTTGAATTGCAAGAACTTTATTCTCTTAGAAATGTAATTTGACACAAAAACTTACCCTCAACTAATAAGCCTTAAAGACTGCCTTTTCCAGCCTTCCTCTAGTTCTCCAGTATGTAATTTCATTTTTTTAAACTCCTGACTACTTTACCTTCAACACCTGTTTGAAGGAGGTAGTTTCCCTATATTCTTTAGCTTAGACCTTTTTTTTTTCCTTTGCCTAAAAGAGACCTCTTTAAAATTACCTCCACTCTCTCTGTACATTTCTGAACAGGTAACTGAAAAAAATGATTCATTTTCCATTTATAGCACTCAAATTTATTGGTTGAATCTAGCAACAGAAGTAATGTTTAGAAATATATTACTAAAATGTAAAGTAATGAAACAACTCAACTACTTTTAATGTTTTCATTTTACTTCCTTCAAATCTCATTGCAAATGCTACTTCCTCCAGGAAGCCTTCCCTAACTGTGCTTGTTAATAACAACATTTGGTTCTGTGAGCTTGTATTACCTTCAGAACCACCAAGTGGTCTTTGATTACATACAGCTATGATTCCATACATGGGCTTTAAGCATCAAGGTCTTGCCCTGCCCATGAAAACTTGCAGATTCAAAGGGCTGGCATTTCCTTGGCTCAACACTAAGCCATTACACAAGGACTCAACTTGAAAATCAACTAATTCACTAGATAAGCTGTACTTGCTGACATACATGTATAACTAACCATAGATTCCCAAAATTGTCAGAGCGCAGTGGACCCAAAATTGGTGTATATCTGTATTTTTCCTTCTTCCATTCAGCAAACTGACCCAAGCCATCCTGGAATGTGTACCCTCTGATTTTTTCTTTAAAATCTCCAGGCACTAAGACTCTGGATGAATCCTAAGTAATCTACTCAAAGAAGACCCACAATGGTTACTAAATATTATGAAAGAAATGCTAGAGCTGATGAAAGCTTGTCATCTGTTTCCAAGGTGATGACATCAAACAGACCCAACATAATTTCCAGGCTTTAAGAAGCCCTATTCCAAGACATCTTCTGCTAAATTGACAACGAGACACCTACAATGTCAGCAACTGAGAAAAAAAAGAAGGAGGTTGTCTAGAAGGTAAAGGTTCAGGGAGTTTGGTATTATACCTGATGAAGGAAGAAAGAGCAAGCTAGATTAAAAGGTCAGGGACACATTTCTGGGTGTTGTGTATTCAAGCAGGAAGTAGAACACATGTTAATGAAATGTGGGCTACAGCTGTATTGCTGACTAAAATGTACACATATGGCTAATGGCACATATTCTAAATAATCAACAGAAAAAGAAATGTTTTGCTTCTAAGACAACAAAATTAGGGCATGTTATTCCTTACTGATATTGCCTGAGGCAGCCAAGTCTCATTATAGCTTTGAAGCATACGTTCTTCACTCCTTTTTCAGTTCCTCTTTACTGATTTCTCTGGCATGAACAGTAGTTTTGTTTCTCCGTATAAATCTCTGCCAAGCTTTATATGCTAGGTTTTGTTACAACTTAACCACCTATCTTTAGTCTGTCATTTTTTATTTCTCCCATCCCTATAAAGAATTGTTACTGTGCTATGTTCCTCATAGAAAATGCCAAGAACTTGCAGTATGAAGAATGCTCTTATACAATGACCTATTGATGTTTAAAATGAAAATAGAATTCAAGTCAAAGGTCTGCAGCTGGGGAGAAAAAACAACTTACCTGAGAATTATAAATAAAACCCAGAGATCACCTTATAAAGGACAATAATAGTAAGAGAACTGTGTTGCGTGTAGCTTCAATATTTCAACTTGGATTGTTCTTTCCTTCAAATAATAAGAGAGTAATTTATAAGCACTCTGCAATTCTATTTCAGGCCATTGCACTTGTGCTTAATAATACCCACACTTACTGCTCTGATTATTGTATGCCATTTGGCTACTAGCAACATAAGCTACCCAAAATTTCATCTGCCACATTCGAAACTCAAATGGCTTGCACAACAAAGCTAAACAAGTTATTAGACCAGGTCTTGAAAAATATATGTTAGTTGCTAGTTTAAATTTATTCTCTTCTGCATTGGTGACAAGGCAAAGTAATCCCCATGATAATGAGAAGATTGCAGCTTCCAAATTTTTGTTTCTCATGGGCATCTGCTATCAAATTGGGCAGCATAATGAAAACCTCTGATCATTTTTGTGAGACAAAGTGAGCCATCAGAGATAAAAGAAACCCTATGCAGACATCAGACACCAAGCCAGAAGAAAGGTAAATATATTCACTCAAAGACACTCATTATTTAAGAGAAGGAAATAGAAATGCTTCCTGGATTGACCATCTCATTAAGTCACCCATTCAGCAAAAAGGACTCAAAGAACTTTCCATCTTCTTCCCTCTCAGAACCCAGCTTTGATTCCTGATATCTACATCCATGAACCACCTACTGCTTCCAGGAGTCACTCAACAGTCTGGAAACATGGCTTGAAAGAGAGGGAGATTGGAAGTCCAGTTATCCTCAAGCTTTAGCCTTATGAAGTAAGAGATGGCCAGAGACTGACTTGTCCAAAGTTATACTGATATGAAAAGGTCATTGGATGTTAGGAGGCTGCCTTGGGAAATATCATTTTAAACTTATCCACTCTTCCTTCCAGCTGCAAAATATTCTTTCTAGTTTTTCAAAATTTATTTCAAAAGATGTAGTAACTTAATGCTAATTATACAACAACTCTCATTATTATTATTGCCATCCTTACTATTCATTGAGAGGACAATATGTGCTAGGCATGTTGCTAACTGCTTAAGATGCATTATCCATTAATTCACTTAAGTAATATTTACTGAGTGTATGTTATGGGCACTGGAGTTATTGCAATGCTCAAACCAGAGGTGATCGCTTCTCCAAAGATAATATGCAATTCTGGCTTATTAATTTATTTATCGTCAGAACAAACTCACTAGAGAGGTACCATTATTTATATTTTGCAAATGATAAAACTGAGGCCCCACATTTGCCTAAGATTACACAGCGAAACAGGCAGGACTTAAAACCAAGTCACCCTGCAAAACCGCACTCTTAACCTCATAGCTATGCTGCTGTTCTGAGATCTGAGGCAAACCTAGACTATATGAAACAGGAGGTCAAAAAACAAAAGTTAGCCCTTAAAATGTTTGGTGTCAGCCAGGAGCAGTGGCTCAGGCCTATAACCCCAGCACTTTGGGAGGCTGAGGCGGGCAGATCATAGGGTCAGGAGTTTGCGACCAGCCTGACCAACATGGTGAAACCCTGTCTCTACTAAAAATACAAAAAATAGCCAGGTGTGGTAGTGCATACCTGTAATCCCAGCTACTCAGGAGGCTGAGGCAGGAGAATTGCTTGAAGCCAGGAGGTGGAAGTTGCAGTGATCCAAGATTGTACCACTGCATTACAGCTGGGGTGACCAAAAAAAAAAAAAAAAAAAAAAAAGTTTGCTGTCTTTCCAATGGGAGACATGTTTGTCAGTGTTTAAGTAAGCATAACAAGTAGAGCTCCCTGTTGTCAGAATAAGGGAGAGAAAAAATACTTTTCTGATATTTTCCATCTGGCAAGAGGGATAGTTGACCTGGCTAAGGTCACTCCTACTTAAAGATGGTTTTTAAGACATCTTTAGGTTCATATCTTGGACAATGATTCTCAGATTTTATGAGATGCTAACTTGAATGTCATTGGGTGCTCCACAGCTCATCATGAACTACTGAAATGTTATACTCAAATAATATTGTGCTGAATTCTATATGTTCAGGCCATACCAGACTCTGGAAAAGGCAAGAAATAGCAGGTGCCAAAATTAAGAAAAAGCATGGAAGCAAACCTAGAAAATAATAAGCACATTCTGTGTATTAAATGTACTCTTCTGCAAACTAGGAAAAAAATGTTGTTCAATTTTAGCAGCAGAATCCTCATGGAGCCCCCAGACCAGCAATAATAGACTCACTGCTCTTGAATCAGCCCTATTGTCTGACTTTCTAATTCCTTTTGTCTCTAACTTTAGTCTCTGAGAAGCCAAACTTACAACACCATTTAGAGAATATAAAAACTTTAAAGTTTATCCAGGATCCTCAGACACCAAATCTACCAATTTCAAAACCTTCATTTCTTTATAAGGGCAGTTCAACTTCTGAAATTTTCTATCTCTATTAAATAAGAAAACCTCCACAGAGAAAATATATGTATAGATATTAGTGTACATCCAGCTGCCCTTGAGTTTTCTTCTCATTTAATTTAGTACAATGCTCCATATTGAAATCACTGTCAGCATATGTTTGGCATCAGACTACTTCAAAAAAAAACAGTGTTGGAGTGACTCAGTAAGTAGGTTAGCTGAGGTGTGAAACGAGCAAACCTGTCACTTCAGGCAGGGAAGCTATTTTGTCTCTACGATATACCTTAGCCCAAGGTTCCTGATAGCATCATTATTATCTATGTGTGTCTATCTATTTGAAAGAAGGGAAGAAATGAAGATAAGGATTTATAGGGCACTTAAAACTGTGTGTCGGGCATCGTGCCCACATACTTCAACTTTTTTAAAGCTTAAAGAGGCTCAGAACGGTTACATGGCTTTCAAAAACAGGGTCACATAGACAGCAAGTGGTGAAATTGAGAAGGGAGCCTGACCTCCTGCCTGAAAAATTCATATTTTTTAGGGTACACTTCTGGCCCTTAATAAATGATTCCCACCCTACAGTATCACAATCATTTTAGTCAAGAAAGATACTAAAATTCTACAAATGATACTTCAAATAAAGAAGCAAGTTATTTTTTAAAATATGGATGCCACACAATGCTTTGTATGGAAGAGAAGCTTTAATTAGATAACATCAGGTCAAACAACTTCACAAAAGGGTGGGACTTACTGAAGTAAATGCATAGATTTTACTTCCCACGTTGCTCCCCTTCCCTTCCCCCTCCCACCAGAGTGCCAGTCCCTCCATTAAGACACATTCCGGCCAGCAGTAACATCCAAAGACTCCACTTGTTGATGTCTTTAAGTGGTGTTGACAACCTATAGAAGCTCTCACTGCAAATGGATGATACTGTGTTTAACAGTTTTCCATGCAATAAACCATTCAAAAGAGTTGAAGAACAAACACATCTGTTTTCTTTCTTTTTAAAAATTATTTCTAACTTTTAAGTTCAGGGGTACATGTGCAGAATGTACAGGTTTGTTACATAGGTAAATGTGTGTCATGATAGTCTGCTGCACAGATCATCCCATCACGTAGTATTAAGCCCAGCATCCATTAGCTGTTCTTCTTGTGTCCAAATTCTAAGGCTTTCTGTTCTTGCCAAGTGGACACAGACATTCACTACTTTCGAATCCAAATTGCAAGAGCCAAATGGAGTATTTCCACAAGAAAAAATTCTGAATGAAAAGCAGTGTCTGGCTGTGTTCTGTAGAATTTCGGTCCAAACAAATGTGTACATTTATGTATATATACGTGTTTAGGGCTAATCCAGTCCCTTTGCCACCGCCTTAATTTAGGGACTTCCTAGGCCCCAAAGCCTCATTTATTTAATAAATATTAAGCACTTTCCAAGGTCCTGAAGATTTCCTTCAGGCAAACTTAAGGTATTCAAAAAGTAGTTCTGCTCAATTAATTCAGCCCCAAGTATTTATTCAATGCACCTCTAGCTATACTGCATAGCTATTGAAGGCACTTGGGTTCCTGAATCTAATCGTCAATAGCAGACAATCTGCATTATCAGTGGACTGGCCTTTTTTCTCAACAGCCACACCCCACTGGCTGTGCCCATTTATCTCTGCATACAAATGTGTTTTCAAGTATTATGTGTGTTTCTGTGTGTATACGTGTGTTGAAGGGCAAAGAGAAGTGAGAAGAGTCAGACCAATATATCAAGTTCCTATTCAATGTCTACATTTATTCTAGGCCATTCAGTGGATTCTAATCCTTATAGAATTATGTGTTATTTATCTAATGAAGCAGAAAGAGCAGACTTGACTCAGATGGTCATACTTTAAATTCTGACTCTATTATTTATTAACTTGATGGTCTTGGGCAAATTAGTTAAGCCTTTTATGTTTATGTCTAAAATGGAGAGAATATTTGTTGTGATGATTAAATGAGGTAATATATGTAAAAAACATAAAACTAAACATATCACATGGTACATACTCCAGAAATGTTAGCCATCATTTATAACAATAGGGCCCTTCTTGCACAAAGACTTTCATTCATCCTGGCACAGAGTCTAGGATACACCCAAAGGCCACCAGATACCAGAATGAATACACCTCCACCTATGAGAAAAATTTACTTAAAACAAGAAAAGTGACAAATCTGTTAAAGAATACAGTTCTAGAATAGAGTTCTTCTTTTCCTTTTCTTTTTTTGAAATGGAGTCTTGCTTTGTTGCCCAGGCTGAAGTATAGGGTGGTCTAGAACTCCTGACCTCAAGTGATCCACCCACCTTGGCCTCCCAAAGTGTTGGGATTATAGGCATGAGCTACCATGCCCTGCCTAGAATAGAGTTCTAAACAAAGTGACAAATCTGTTAAAGAACATAGATTATACTGTTAGAAATATATCTTATTCATGGTATATACTAAGCTAATGCTCTCCAAAGGATTTTGCAATTCACCTGCAATTAGTTTCCAGACTCCTTTGTTAACACATTTTTTTCTCCAAAATTTCTTCGTCAATTTTTCCTTTGGTCAAAAACATTTCTGAAGATGTTCCTCTGAGCACTGTGAGCTGTCTTTCTCCCAATATACAGAAGGTCTCAGAAGAGCAAGCCTTACTCCAATTAGAGACAGTGTTACATCCCAGACTGAGCAGTGAGATTTTTGAACATTACTGTAAAATGCAAGACTTTAAAAAATATCATTTTTGCAAAATTAGAAGGTTTTAACTCTCCCAGGCAGTCAGAATCTAGGACATCTGACTTAATGTGCTGTCCAGAAATTTCTCCTAATGATTTCCTTTTCTTGTACTTGTTAGGAACTCTTATGTTTAAAAGTTACAACTTCACCACAAATTCCCCTTTCAGATTTGAAAGCCAACCAACAAAAATGAAACAATAATAATAATAAATATATTTTTATGAAGCTAATTCCTTACTGTTGAAGGGAGGAAAGGTAAACGGAAATAGCATTATATTAAGGAACTGTTATGTGTCAGATGGTCTCACTTGCTGTCTCATTCACGCCTTAATAAAAGGTAACTCCAAGAGGGTAGGAGCTCTATCTATCTATCTATCTATCTATCTATCTATCTATCTATCTATCTATCTATTTGAGATACAGTCTCGCTTGTCGCTCAAGCTGAAATGCAGTGGCGCAATCTTGGCTCACTACAACCTCTGCCTCCTGGGTTCAAGTGTCCCTTCTGCCCCAGCCTCCCAAGTAGCTGGGATTACAAGCATGCACCATCACATCCAGCTAATTTTTGTAGTTTTAGTAGAGATCTGGTTTCACCATGTTACTGAGCAGACTGGTTTCTAATTTCTGACCTCAATTGTTCTGCCCTCCTCAGCCTCCTACAGTGCTAGGATTGAAGTCATGAGCCACCACGCTGGGCCAGGAAATCTTTTATTTAGTGTTATTATACTCGGTGCCTAGAACACTTCCTGTAAAATAGGCATTCTAATAAATATACATTGAATGAATGTTAACAACCTTTATTTTACAGATTAGTGAGCTGAAGAACACAGAGAGAAATAAATTAACGTGCCCAACGTACCCAGAGAAAGGAAGAACTTGTGGATTGAAAAGTCTAAATTAGCTAGCCCATATTTTTTATTATTTCCTTTTGTACTTTTTATGTTATATTTAAAACAAAACAAAAACAAAGGCCAAAAAATCATCCCGCTACCAACTCCACTAATACAGTAAGAGAAAAAAGTAAAATACTTATTATAGGTGTGATATTGTGCCAGAATTGCTAGCCTTTGCTTTAGTTATTTAGTAATAACTAAAATAAGCAGCCCAGGATAACTAAGATCTGTGTGTAAACAAATGCTTATCTTGACTTCTGTAAACCACTGAAGTAACAAACAGAATGACAAAAGTCCCCTGGCCCTTGGAATGTCCGGAGATGCCCCCCCCCCACCCCCAGCCCTCATCTCCACCCAGGAAGTGAATTACAGAATCCCCTAGCCCTTAGAATGTCCAAAACCTTTTCATCCCCATCCCTGCTCCTCACCCCCACTCCCAAGGTGGTTTTTCGGGTATAAAAAGTCTTGGCACCCTCCTTTTGACGCCACAGGTTGGAGAGACGTGAGTCCTCTGTGGTCGACAGCATAATAAATGACCCTGCAATCTGGCATACTTTTGTCTTGGTGCTAACTTTCTACGCTCGGTCCAATACAACATAGGCAACTATCCATGTAAAATGTGAGATGATCATGTGAGGAATGCAATGTCAGTGCTGACTGTTAAGATTTTCTATCACAGCAATGAGAGCAGAGTACTAAGAGAATGGAAGACACAAAGTCTTTGTGAAAAGATTGGCAGCTTGAAGTAAGGTAAAGAGGAAAAAGGTGTCATGATTCATCACTCAAATATCCATCTGAAAAGCCTTTTGTTTCATTACTAGCAAGGACTCCAAAGCAAATGGGCACAAAAGAACAATCAAATTTGATGGACCGAATTCATTTAAAAGCGAAACTAAGAATACCACTCAGGAATAGGCTACAAATCAGATAAATTGTAATATTCAAAATTACAACTGAATTAGGAACATGTAGGGTAGACAGGAGTGACTTCTCCTACAAAGGAACAAGTATTTATATATGGTCCTAGCAAATTCATTCTGAAAAACAAGGGGAAAATATTTTATCTGTAAAAATTCTAGTTTGATTTTTCTTAACTATTTTCTCTTTCTTGTACAGCATATACCATATCAGAACATTTAATCACAAAAGCACTTATTCAACTGAATGTGGAACAGACATTTCTTTGCAGATTCATTGCAAAATCTTTTGCCATTTTATAGTAACTGAAAGTGAATTCAGAGTTAAAAGGAGCAGCGTCCCATTCAAATTATTTACTCCACAGTTAACATCTAGTCCTGTATAATATAGCTAGGACTAGATTTCTCTTTGAATTCAACGCATGCAATCCAATGCCAGGTTATCAGGAAAATAAAGAGACAATCCATTATCAAGGGTGGTAAAAACAAAATCAATGTTTTCTGTCTTTTTTTCAGCCTCTTAATAATTCTATAGACATCCTCGTTGAATCAGGGTGGAAAATACTGCCACAGTGACATGAACAGACCATATTATAGCAAATTGAGTCAAGGACTAAAATTATCCACTCATTCTAGCAAGTTCAAGATCAGCAGTACAAGAAACAGAAGGTGACTTCTGAAAAATAAATGTAGAAATTATATAACAAACCCTAGGACATGGTAAATACTTGGATTTCTCTAAAATCCTGCCTTTATGAAGCAAGTGAAAACCAGATCCTTTTAAAGGTCCCTCTCAGGTAACACAGCTTTCTAACTGTTCTCCTGGTATCCAGAGTCATTTAATCCATTAGGCTTATGAGCCTATAAGCTTTTTAGGAGCCTATAAAAACCTTAGAGACCTGTATAAAAGAAAGCATGTGCTCAAAAATATAAAAAGAAAACAACATAATCAGACATAATCAATATGTGTTGATTTCTCTACAAAATGCACCATTATATCATTAAATTCCACATTGTTAAAAATCACAAATGGTAAAAAAAATATTTATATCTGAAATCAACTTATAGGTCAGATTTTCTCACTTATCTTAAGTAAGCATAATGATTGCTGGAGGAATCAAGGTCATTTGTGAATTTAATGGGTAGCCCAGGCCAAATAATTTCAAAAGCAAAATTATTAAACTGCTTTAAAAATTTTATAGCAAAATTGCTATTTAATAGGAGATGTGGGTGCATTTTAATGTTTAATATGAAATGGGATGGGTCCTCTAACGTAAGAGCACTTAACACCTACAAGGAGTTGAAAAGCTACCTCTCTGCTCCCCACTCTCCAGTTTTCCCCAGTTTCCCATCCTTCCTCCACAGACCCTCCAGAGTGACTTTTATAACATACTAATATAATCAGGCCACTCAGCTTACACTCTTGAGTGGCTTTTCATCACTCATAGGATAAAATCTGAACTTCTTACCACAGCCTAGAAGACACTCAATGCCCAGTCTTACCTTAGACTACTCAATCCCTCACTTCAATTTCGGAGGAAATCCTACTGGCTCTAGCTTCAATACATATCCAGAACCTGACCAATTCTCACCCCTCCTCTCTTAACACCCTGTTCTGAGCTACCATCACCTCCTACCTAGAAAATGACAAAGTCAGTTTCCCTTCTATTCTTGTTATAGTCCATTTTTACCACAGCAGCCTGTGTAAATTTATTAAAGGGGAAGTTAGTGTCATTCTCCAAACAGAAGAGTTCACTCAGAAAAAAATCCAAAGTCTACACAGTGGTCTACCAGGCCCTACAGTGTCTGGCCCCTTGCTGCCTCTATTTCTCTCCTCTCCCACTGTCTTCTTTGGCTCTGGTTGCAATGGTGTTCTAGCTGTGTCTTGACTATGACAGAAACGTATCTGCCTTCAGGCCTTTGCATTGGCTGTTTCCTTGACTAAAACTTTCTTCCCCAAGATTGCTGCAAGGCTAACTCCATCACTTCCTTCAAGTTTTTGCTTCAGTGCCACTCTCCTACAAGATCTACACTGACCAGTGTATTGTAAATTACAACCCACACCAACACTAACAATCTCTATTTTTGCTTTCTCCCATAGCACCACCTTCCAACAGTTTCTATAATTTATTTATTTATTAGTTTATCGTTGTCTGTCTCACCTGTTAGAATGTAAGGTTCAAGAACAGGAATGTTTGATATTCACGAATATATTTGAAGTGTCTAAAAAATGCAGCTCAATAAACATTAGTTAACTGGTGACCCCGCCTCTTCGCTCTTCTCACACAGCACTTTTCAGTCTGTTGTGTTACAAATAATTTGGTCTTTGTTTCAGGTTCCTGGCATAGAGCTTCTAAAATCCTTGAAATTTCTCAAGTAACAGAAGTGTCTTTGTTGTTTATGATCCTCCTATAACACACATGTGTTTGTGCTGATGAGATAATTTATGGCAGACCCCTAAACAACTTCAGAGTAGGGGCTGGTCACTAGAAAGAGGAATCATATAATTAGAGGGTTGGGATTTTGAAGCAACTCAATCTCCAGGGAGAGAAGGAGGACTACAGATTGAGTTCAATCAACTGGTCATGATTCAATCATGCCTGTGTAATAAAACCGGAACAAAACCTCTGGGCACTGAAGCTCCGTGGAGCTTCCTGATTGGTAAACACCTCAGTGTGACAGGAGGTCCCTGATTCCAGGGGAAGAAGCCATGGAAGCTCTGTGCTAGGGCTTCTCCCAGAACTCACCTTCTGTGTCTCATCATTTAACTGTTTCTGATTTGTATTCTTTATAAGTAAACTACAGTCACCTGGGAGCAGTGTCGCGCACCTGTAATCTTAGCACTTTGGGAGGCTGAGGCAGGGGGATCACCTGAGCTCGGGAGTTTGAGACCAGCATGGCCAACATGGTGAAAACCCATCTCTATTAAAAATACACACACACACACACACACACACACACACACACACACACACACACACACACACATTAGCTGGGCCTGGTGGTACATGCCGCTAATCCTAGCTACTTGGGAGGCGGAGGCATGAGAATAGCTTGAACCCGGCAAGCAAAGGGTGCAGTGAACTGAGATCCTCCCACTACACCCAGCCTGGGTGACAGAGACTCTTTTCCCAAAAGAAAAAAAAAAAAAAAAAGCAAACTATAATCTTAACTGTGGAACTTTCCTGAATTCTGTGATTTGTTCTCATGAATTATCAAACCCAAGGAAGGCCATGAGAACCCCCAGAGTTATAGTCAGTTGGTTTGAAATGAGGAAATCCTTGCTGTAGAATGTGCCCTTTAGCTTACAGGGTCAATGCTAATTCCAGGTGGTTAGTGCCAGAACTGAATTGCAGTACAGTATACTAATTGATGTTGGAATACAGTCTCTCATACACTGAAGGCAAGTGATACAAAGTTCACTCCTTCCATCCTTTGGTTTATAGCTAGTTCATGAAACAGAAAAGAAACTGTAGCCAAAATCTTTCTAATTAATCGATTTATTAATAACTGATTGACAACTATGGCTTAGATATAAGGGAGAATGGAACCTTCTAGTCTTCTCATGCTTCTAGATCAGCACTACCCAAAAGAAATATAAGCCTCAAATCTGAACCACCTATGTTAATTTTAACTTTTTCGGTAATTACCAGTAACAAATTCAAAAGGGTAAAGCTAATGTTCATTACATATTTTATGTAACCAATCATGCTTAAATATTAGCCTAAGTTGTAATCAATACTAAAAATTTACTAATGATTTATTTTATTTTTATCACATTAATTTATGAAAATGCAGTGTGTATTTTATACTTATAACACGTCTCAAATTTGACCAACCACATTTCAAGGGCTATCAATAACCACAGTGGTTAGCAGCCACCACATTGGAAGCCTAATTCTAAACATCTGAAACTACCTTAGGGAAGAAAAGACCAATTAGTTACAAGTAGACAATCTGGAGAATGTACCGCCTGAGGCAAGTCCTGCCTAACTTACTCCCTTCAAGGAGAGAAAATAGAAAGACTGAGGCTGAGTCAAGGAAGAGTGAAAGTTCAGCAAATTCAAAGAAAACAGAGACCATTCCTACAGAGATTTACCTCATCTAATAAAACATGGCTCAGTAAATGTCTCAGACTCCGACCAGTCAAATTGGAGAGGTGAGTAGGAAAGGAGCATAAATGCTCCAACATCCAGCTCTCAGGAGGAGAAGCAAAAACAGACTTTTGTTTTTCTATCATCCACAGCAAAATTGGAAGTATAAGCAAAGACTATCTCCCTTTCTCTCACTCTAAGACCTTTGCAAATGTTAATGCCAGCTCATGTTTCTTGAGAAATGCACCAAATCGAGCAATGTAAGAAATATATTTTAATCTAATCCTTATAACAAATCCCTTTTACAGATTGGTAGACAAAAGTATAATGTGGTTAAATACCTTGTCCAAGGCTAGCTAGTCGAAAGTGGATCTGGTCCCAAAGTCTAACTTCTTAACTAAAACTCTACAGTGGAACAGCTTTCCCCTTCTTGTTTATCTGGCCAACTCCTGTGTACCCTTCAAAGCTCTAATGAAATATCACTTCCTCAGTGAACTCTTCTCTGATCTCCTTGCTAAAGCCATTCTTACTGCCACTCTAGTCAATTCTATTTCATTATTCTGGTTGATTTAGTGTTTTATCATGACTTGAAATCATTTTACACATACACATACACTCTTTATGTGTGTATGAAGGAGTGTGCCTGTCTGGCTCCACCAGAATATAAGCTCCATGTGAACGCACACTTTATCTGTCTTGTTTACTGTTGTATCCCCAGGATTTAAATCTGTGGTTAATGCATAGTAGGAAGAACTAACACATCTACAAGCAGATTTATGCTGGTTGTTAAGCTTTGCGATATCAAAGTCCCTTTAGGCATAAAAAAGAAAGGGTGGGGATATCCACAAACACAAGCACTTTCAGAAATAATGGAGCTAGTCTTAGACAATTCAAAAATTTTCTTCGTTTGTATTCTACTTCTCCCAACACTCTGGTTCGTTATTTGGTACATAACGGAATGCTGAAATCAATAATATAACATTTCATCAGATGTCAGGAAGTATAATGAGAACTAGGTTGAAATGTTATATAGAAACATAAACACACACAAAGAACACCCCCCATAATAATGATGGCATAGCTAAGCCACATATTCAGAGGAAGCAAATGATTAAACTTATTAATTAACAACAGCTAGTATTTTTAAGTATTTACAGGCTCTTAATATGTATAGTTGAATTGTCACAACAATCCTATGAAAGAAATATTTCCACAATACAAAAGGAAAAACTGAGACTTATAGAGGTTACGTGACTTGCCCAATGTCCCAAAGATAATAAGCAGCAGAGTCAAGATTCAAGACTAGGCCGTGTGAGTTCAGAGCCACAGCTGTGCCAAATGAGGCTATAGCTATAGATATGGCTTGTAGAAATGAATGATGACAGAATGGTCTTCATCACAAAAGCAGAGAGTGACGCCAAGGTCCTATTTACCTAATTAATGTGCCTAACCCCATGTGGTTCATTAGCATAAGGCTGGCTACTACCTCTAGTGTTCTAGGTCCAGGCAGATGGGCTCACAAAAAATAAGAGCTTTTTAATAAATTTGACCAGTTTCTTGTTACTAGACATTGTCTCAAGACTTTCTCTATTTTAAATAATAGGTAGATAAATGTATGACATATTTATGCACAACCATAATCACAGATGTCATAAGAGAACAGATTTTTTAAATTTAAGGACATAGCTTCAACCTCTGACTTAGCAACAGCCTTCTCTACTTAATTTCAGTGGCAGCAATGGAAGAAGCAGTAGGGAAAGGCAGATCAATTCATTCATCCCCTTGCTCTGTTATTTCTGGGGTCCCACAGGGCACAGAAGGAAGACAACTGTCCTACAGAGTAGGGGAAACCAGTCATATTATGTTAATCATTTTCAGATCCTGGTGTATCTCAGAAAGTAAAAAGCTCTTAATTTCTCCGACTTGTTATAAAGTATCAATTTTTCTTTGGCTTGGTGAAATAAAATATTACACCAGGGTAATTAAGACTTTCTTATTGGGATGCCCTTTGGTATCATCTGGTCTAAAATCCAAAAGAACAGGCAAGATTCTTCTTGGGGAGTAAGGGTGAAGGGAGCATTTCAGAAAGGCTTTCTTAGAATCGTTTCAGAATGATGTATGAAAAGCAACTGGAAAAATCCCAAGGTTCCAGTTAGCAAAGGCAGCAAATGTTCATTGAGTATTGACTACGAGTTAGGTACATTTTGTATCTGCAGATTAAAATTTGGGAAAAAAAAAACAACAACCCTTCCCCTGTGCCCTCAGGAAACTTGGAAACTCAAAGTGTAGATGTAGAGATGGAGAGTTAAGAAAATGCAAATGACATAAAGGTGAAACATATGTAACCCTTTGTTCTACCATAAAGAAGGATACCATTTGTGCTGAGCCCTGAAGGATGAGCAGGATTTCACAATTCATCCTGTACCCAGGATAGCATTAAATGCTGAGAATGCAAAGGCCAGTGGTACTCAAATAGAGAAGATCAGAAAAAAAATGACTGGCCAACAAACATGGGACTGGGTCCATATTCAATGCAATTTTATTTTCCCCTTGCAAAGAAATCATAAATCTCATTCTGGAACTTGACACAAAACCAAAAAGATAACAATAAAAAGATGAAAGAAATAAGGTTCTATAAGTTTGTGGAAAGCCCCGTAGCTAATCCCTCTGATACTGAATGCAAGACCAAGTGCCCTCATCAAAATTAGATGGAACATTTCTATAAGATTTTCTAGAGCTCTAAGCCCCTGTTTATACAGATAATGTATTCTACATCTCAGTTAATTATATCTCTCCAAAAAACCCATAGAAAATGCACTTGCACTGCGCAGAAAGAAAAAGTTCATGTTAGATCTTTTTCTTTACCAGTAGAGGATAAAGATCACCCTTTTTTTACCAGCACAGGATAAACACAAATATCACCAACATTAGAGTTTTGTCAACCAAGGGTTTAAGTGTCACTACGCAAGCAGGATAAAATGCTACAAAGTCTCCCACCTTATTTCCATAATAAATCTAAATGCACAGCGTGAAACAAGAAATGACATGAAGTGTGCTTCTAATAACAGCAAAGGAAAACAATAATTTAATTTAAACAAGTTAAACCAAATATTTGCTTCACTTAAACCTAGGAATATGTCATTTCATTAAATCATGTTTTCATTTCAGAAGACTGTCAGACTCAAACTAGTTTATTATAATTGAAGATAGGAGGATATAAAGGCAATACATTTTTAGAAAAAGTAACTCAAAATGTATTCTAATTCTTAAAAATTGTAATGAACTTATGAATTTGTATGCCTAAACCAGGAAGCAATTTTGTACAGATTTGCTTCATATGACTTCCATGGTCCCATACCCATGCAATTGTCTATCCATCAGTCTATCAGTTATGTATTAAGGGAGCTATGCCTACTGATAAGTATTAAAATATCTTTAGAGAGAGGACTTAGTCTTGTACACAGTAATACTGATTATATTTCTGGAACCTTCTATGGCCTCAATTTCGAGCTCAAACTCAACCTCCTTTTCTGAAAGATGGCAAACAATTGACATAGCAGGTTTTAATCAACAAACTCTGCATATAGGAGAAAGTATAGGAAAAAAATGTTTCTTTAAATCATTTAAGCTTGTTTGGAAATACTTCAAGTATTAATTTTTTTCTGGTATGAAAATAATTTATGGTCATTTTAGAAAAATTAAAAAATATGTGGGGAACGCGCCCACGTGAGGCCCCTTGTAAACTAGGTCTCACCTTATGGTGAGCTTGAGCCCAGACACAGGCCTCCTGTTGGAGGAAGTCGAGCTATGGGAAACTAAGATCTGAAAGAAAGGTTACATTAAAGAAAAACTTTTAATAAACGATTTATGATTACCAGATGGCCACGCGGCCGTGAGATACATTGTGTCCATTTTTAGTTCATTCTTTAGTTTTTACATAAACATGTTTATGACCTTGCTTGTGACTCTTTAACCTAGGTAAACATATGTCCCCCTACCCAGATAATGGCTACCACCTGGTTGACCTGATTGTATATCTAACCTTTTCCATTGTTCCTATCTGATGTAAGGTAGCTTGTCATTTTAATTTGAAACTTTCTGTTCCCCATTATGTCATGGAAACATCCTTTTGGCTGACACAAGTCAGCCTGATTGAAATGTATATAACCAGACCCTGAGCACAATAAAGCACTGACTTCTCAACCCCCCAGACCCCATCTGTTCTTTAATCTTTTCTTCCGCGCACCCCCCTATCCAGGTTGGGACCCTCTTGCTGGCCAAGAGCCCACGGCAGATGTGCCGTTCCTAACAAAAACACAGATAGACAACATTTTAAGAGGCATCCATAATCCATAGTCAGTTTTTATATTTTGGGGATCTATTTTTAAATATTGGTATAATTTTTTAAAATAGAGATTTCATTAAACACACATCTGCAGCTTGTGTTTTGTACACAGAATAATATACAAAATATTCATTTCTCTTTCATTTCATATTTTCTACATTATTATTTTAAATATTACTTTTTATTTGTATGGCTATAGACTAATACATTTGACCAGTTTCTTGTTACTAAACATTGTTTCAAGATTTTCTCTATTCTAAATAATAGGTAGATAAATACATTGACATATTTAAAAACAATACGTCCTAAAGACAAATTCCTAAGAGCAATATTGCTGGCTCAGAAGATATGTAACATTTTAAGAAGTTTGATGAAACTGACAAATTTCTCTGCTAAAAAAGTAGTTCCCATCCACTTCCCAAAAGAAAAGTGAGAGGGTATCCTTTATCTTGCTGGTGTGATCTTTACCTAATCTTGACTTATTTGATGGATTGAAAAATGCATTTAATCATTTTAATTTGCATATATTTGATTACGAGAGAAATTTAATAGCTTTCAATGGGCCATTTATATGTCTTATAAAATGCCTTTTTATGTGTTTTGTTTTGTCCCATTTTTAAAATTTACATGTTTGTATTTTTTCTTAGTGATTTGACAAAGTTCTTAATGTATTAAGGATATACTCACTTATATACATGGCAAGTTTGTTATCTATCTTTTATTTTTGGAGCTCTGAAACTGCAAGACTCATAAACCCCTTTTCTTATCCTTTTTTTTCCTAGAAATTTCTTCAAATTTTTTGGTTTTTGCTACCCAAATATTTTTACAATGGAAATCATCATCATAATATAGACTGTAACTAGAAGCCAAACATGGTTTTCAATCACATTTCTGCCACTTATTCCCTGTATAATTTCAGGAAGTAATTGAAGATCCTAGAGCTTCAGTTCCCTTACCTGTGCTAGACAATCTCTGCTATACTTTGAGGTTCTAAAATTCAGTGATTCTATGAATTGGCGAATATGGAAGGTTGTTTCATTAGATGTGCATTTATGTTTACAAGAACATTTATTGTAAGCTTTAATAAAAATAAAATGTAATGTAATGTAATGGAGAAAAGAGCTTGCTAAAGCAATTGATTTGTTAAAAGAATAAGCTTTCTCTCCAGCATGAAAATATATGTCTCAAATGAATGTTCCTTTAAAAGATAGATTTTCCAGAAGACTATATTATAATAACCACAGTTTGTTAGTGTTCCTAAAAAGTTCCCTGAAATTTACATTATCCTCCCTTATTTCTTAGATGATAACACTGAAGCCAGAAAGGGAAGGTGAATAATAAGTCATAATAGGAGTTAGAAGAAGAGTAAAACAGGGACCCAAACGCCCTCACTTCTGAGGGGAAATTTTTCTGCTACAATACTTCTTTACCCTGGGATCCCAACTGTAAACAGTTTGACTTCTAAAAGTTAGCAAATAAGGTATTATATTGTTTGCCAATATCATAATGCCATGGATAATATGGCGTCATATTATTCTTGGAAGGGACTTTCATGAGGGGAGTGCCCAGAAAGCAATGCAGCTCAGCCTTTAGGAGCCAGGGCTACTGAACTGTGTCCTTGCTCCAGCCTGGCTCTACCCCTACTGCCTCTGTGACCTGGGCAAATTGCGGGACCCATCTGACTTCAGCTTTTCTATTGCCAAAATGGAGGTATCCTCATAAGCATGTTGTTAAGATTAAATGCATTAATCCGTGATGAGTGTCTGGCCCAGAGCCTAGACTGCTGATAGTGCTTAGTAACTATTAGCAGTTGGTAATACATTGACCTAGATATTATAATACTCCACAGCATACAGCATTCCAGCCCTCCTTCCCCATCCTCATTATTACCAGAAGTAAAAAAGAATCATTTGAATAACCAACAAGTATTTTTAAATGATTTTTACTGAGCTTCGATGGTATATTCAACATAATTCTTAACTGTATGAGGAACAGAAGATGAAAGAAAACAGTCCATGCTCCAGTTTTTTCCTTTGAGAGGCATCCCTGACCCACCTTTCCCAGCTTGGACATGTTTAACCAATCCCTCCTGGGCACTCCCTCCATTCAGTATGAAATCAGTCAAAAAATAAAACCGTAGATCAATATCCTTCCTAAATAAGACCAACAATCAGTTAGGAAAGATAACAGAACAAAGAAGGTTTCTATTCATATTAGTGAACCAGATGCTCAAAGACACAGTAATAGATTTATTAAAAAATTATGTAAGGCCTATTAAAAAAAAAACTTCAAAATTCTATTAAGAGATATAGAAGTTGACCTGCAAAAGAGGGATACTGTGTTCACAAAATGTATTATCACTTTCAAAACTATTTATAAATGTAATGCAATTACAATTAAAATGGATATTTGAAATTTGATATGATTATTAGAAATGCCTAGAAAAATCAATGAAAAAGAATGAAACAACTTTAAAGAAAATAGGGATAAAAATTGAAATTAAAAATAAGCTGAGCTAAAAATATATATCACCTGATATTAAAAACACAGTATAAAGCTACTAAAACTAAAATGCTGACTTAGGTATACAAAATTTTTTCATATGATAAAAGACATTTTAAATTAGCAATAAAATTAGGATTATTTAATAAGTAGTTCTGGTGCATTTGATCAACTAACTGAATAAAATAATAATAATAACATTATACACCTACTTTACACCATGAGGCAAGGTAAGCCATAACCAAACAATTAATTGTTTAAAATTAAACCATAAAATAGTGTAGTAATTAAAATAGTCTACCAGTGAAGACTGACTTTCAAATTATAAAAGCAAGGAAAGAAGCAAGATGATAAAGATTTTAAGGGTTTGATCTAATCGAAAGTTTCTGACAATTCAGGAATACCATTTAAAAAATTGAAAGGCAAATCATACACTGAGAAATAACTGAACATCTTTTAAGTCACAAAAGTTAAAAAGACAAAAATGAATGAGAGACATCAATTTGCAATTCACAGAAGAAATAAAATCCCTAATATGCACACAAAAATGTTGAGTATATTATCAATAAAAATAATGTAAATTAAAACAAAAATGAGCTGTTACTTGTTTACCTGCCAAATTAAAGAAGTCAAAAACTATATTAGTGAAGACAATCTGATAGGACTAACAGCACTAATCTTTACTGTGGAATATAAATGGTTACACACTTTTTTGAGGACAAATTAGGTTTAGCAGCTGAGATTTAATAAGAACCTTACAATGATAGAATCCATTTTCTTTAGCCATTCCACATACCATAAGAAAAATAATAAGAATATTCACAAAAATATGTATACAGGGTCATCACAACACCATGTTTAAACAAAAGTAAACATTAGACAATTATAGTACATAAAAGACACAATGCAAGAAATCATTAAAATTATGATTTTAATATTTAAGACTGAAGAATATATTATTACTATTTGAAAAAGAATGACGGCAAATAGTAAATACACTATTATCCTAACTTTATAAAAAGAAAAATCTCTCTTACCCTTACAGAGAAAGGGTAAGAGAGATAGAAAAAATAGAAGGAAACACATAGGCAGAAAATAGAAGAGTTCAAATCAAAATGTTAACTGTGGTTTATCTCTAGGTAATAAGATTATGGATGGTTTTATTTCATTTTTTGAGATTTTTCGACATACCAACTTTTCTGCAATGAAAATGTATTGCTTCTGAAATCAGGGAAAGCAATCATGTTTTGAAAGGTACATAGGAAGAACCTACAAAATAGTGAACAAGGAAAAAAAACTCAAGTTTTTTTGCTGCCATTGTTATTCCTATTGTTTAGATTTCATATAAGCAGAAATTGATTTTGACCAAGAATCTGGTTTATCAGAGATACACATTTGCTCAAGGAAGGCACCCTGCAGCCTGAAGTAGACCTATTGTAAACATGGACACATATACAAAGAAAAGCAATTTTGCCAATTATGTTTTAGGAAAACCTTCCCAGGGCCTGACAATTTCTCCACCTCCATCTGTTTTTGACTGATGGAGACTGTGGCAGGATGCTCTTGAAAGTGACAGAAAAGACTGAAAGAAAGGCTGATGGGTTTTTTTCCTTCATGTGTGGGACTCAGGAAGGTTTTCTTAGCACCATCTGCTGCTTCTAAGCAAACACTGAGGATGCAGTGCTGAGTGTACCCCTTTGTGTTCCCTGGGGAGGGCTCCTGCCCTGAACTCCTCAAGGCTCTTGGAGAAAGCCCAAAGATGTGAGAATGCACTTAAGTTCAAAATGGGTCATCCTAACACAGACCAGTACAAGTTTTACCTACTGTTCAGGTTGGGACGGGAACCCTTCTGCATATGGGCTCCAGACAGCTGGCATTCCGCCTCAGTGGGTGGGTCTAATATCAAACACAGAGTGTCTGCTATCTCCCTTCAAACTAGCTGGCGTCTCTGCCACAACAAGCCTCAGTGACCCATACTCTCCCCCCTTATCTACAAACACCCTATCTGATTTGGTCCTGCCTATCATTCTGACTTCATCTTTTATTTCCACCTCTCACTCCCTCAACTCACCCACAGACACTGGACTCCTTGTTTCTTCAAACAGGCCAAGCTCGCACCTGTCTTGGGGCCTTTGCATCTGTATCCCCTCTGCAGTGGATCTGCTCTACTGCAAGGTTTGATGAGGGGGCTTCTCCTCATTCAGGCCTCAGCTGCCTCCTCAGTGGCCAAACTAAATGTACCTGTGACTGTTCAGTTCAGACTCTTCTGTGATCCCAATTTCAACCAAAGCAAAAGAAAAATGTCTCACAACAATAACAATGTGTAAGGCCTTGGAGAGCCTGCTTACCCTGATCTCTACTTCACACCCTACTCTCCCCCATCTCACCGCACTGCAGCCATAACGGTCCCCTGGTTGTTCATTCCTGCCTTAGGGCATTTGTACTGGCTATTTCTCCAGCCTGAAACACACTTCCCCAGATACCCACATAGCTTGTTAATTCTATGCAGGTCTGTTTTTGGCTACCTTCTCAGTGAGGATCACCCTATTAAAAATTGTGCCCTGTCCACTACCAGCATTTCCCATCTGCTTGACTCTGCTGAATTTTTCTCCTCCACACTTGTCATCTTCTAATTTACTATACAATGCACTTATCTATTATATTTATTTTCTATTTACTCTTTCTAGGATGTAAGCCCCATAGAAGCAGGGATTTTTCTCAGTTTTTGTCACTGTTATAGCCCCCTCCCTGGCCCCTAGAATAATGCCTAATGAATTGTAGGTTTTCAATTTTTGTTGAATGAATGAAAGAATGTGCCAGGAGAAGAGAGAAATTATTTATTTTGGCAGCACTGGTGCTAGACATGTGGTGAAGATCACTCCCTTATCCCCCACCATTCCTAGCCCTGGAATCCACAAATGAAAAGTGTCATGTACCATAGAAGGAAGGCCATAGTTACACGGTGCTAATCAAATCCAACCACTGGATTTCTTTAGTTATTTTTTTCTCAGATTTTATTATTTTTCTCAATAGGTTTTTGGGGAACAGGTGGTATTTGATTACATGAATAAGTTCTTTAGTGGTAGTTTCCGAGATTTTGGTGTACTTTTCACGCAAGCAGTGTGCACTGTACCCAATGTATAGTCTTTTATCCTCAGCCCCCTCCCACCATTTCCCCTGAGTCCCCAAAGTCCATTGTGTCATTCTTTTTTTTTTTTTT
>NW_016107354.1:10570953-10577036 GCF_001604975.1 Cebus imitator | reverse complement strand
CCGCCTCCTGGGTTCAGGCAATTCTCCTGCCTCAGCCTCCTGAGTAGCTGGGATTACAGGCACGCACCACCATGCCCAGCTAATTTTTTGTAGTTTTTAGTAGAGACGGGGTTTCACCATGTTGACCAGGACGGTCTCGATCTCTTGACCTCGTGATCCACCCGCCTCGGCCTCCCAAAGTGCTGGGATTACAGGCTTGAGCCACCGCGCCCGGCCCATTGTGTCATTCTTATGCCTTTACATCCTCATAGCTTAGCTCCCACTTACAAGTAAGAACATAAAATGTTTGGTTTTCCATTCCTGAGTTACTTCACTTAGAATACTGGTCTCCAATTCCATCCAGGTTGCTGTGAATGCTATTATTTCATTCCTTTTTATGGCTGAGTAGTATTCCATGGTGGGTGGGTAGGTGTGTGTGTGTGTGTGTGTGTGTGTGTGTGTGTATGTGTGTATCACATTTTCTTTACTAGTTGACTGATGAGCATTTGGGATGGTTCCATATTTTTGGAATTGTGAATTGTGCTGCTATAAACATGCATGACAAGTATCTTTTGTGTATAAGGACTTTCTTTCCTCTGGGTAGACAACCTACTGGATTTCAAGTATTGGTTGCAGAGTCCAGGAAGTAAGAAAGGCTTCTTTGTAAGGCTGCTGACCCTGGGATCGCTTTCCATTGGCAAGACATCAACCTCAGCAGCTAGGACAACCTTTGGGAGCCAGTAAGGTGGTGAGGAATTACAAGCAGTAGCCTCCTGAATCCCAGATCTATAGAGACACAGTCACTTGGCTATCTAGAATAGATCTTAGAATCACAGAATATCAGAATCAAGTGGAATCTCTGTGATCCCAGAGTCCAACCCCCTTATTCTACAGAAAACCAAGTCTCAGAGAGTTTAGATGACTATGAGGTGACCCTGGTATTTCTTCTTCCTAGTTAAAGAAGAAGACAAACATTAAAGGAGAAAACATTTTTAAAAATCATTTATCTTAGGAAGTGGTTCTTAGTGACCCCGATCCAAGCCTTGTAGGCTGATCCAGGATATGGGTCTGAATATTTATGTGTCACAGAAGATTTAGAAATAATTTCTCTTGTCTGAGTCAGATAACACTGCATATTTTAATTCTTCTAGTCGTTTCAGAGCCTGTGCTATCTAACATTCAAGTGACACCTTATTAAATCAAGTTCCTTCAAAAAAAAAGCCAATTTAAAATAGATTGTTTCAAAAATTACATTTATATAATTTATGAGTTTTAAGTAATCTCTATTCAGATTGTCATTTCCAGGAATCTGATTAAAATTATTAGTTTACAGAAGAAAGACCGAAGCTGTTTAAAAAAAAAAAAAAAGAGAGAGCTTTGCAGGTTTTCTTTTTTCAGTTTCTCCACATACCCCTAATATCACGATGCTAAATAAAACCATACATATTATCTCCTGTGCTAAGAAGGAGTGGGACAAGCCAAGTTAATCATACTGCTGACAAAGGCAGATAATTATAGTCTCTGAAAACATTTAAGATGCAGCATTAGCCATCACCAGTGATTGACATCTACATCTGTGTTTGCTTGTGGCATCAGTTGTCAAACTAATATTTGATTAACATATATGTGTTTTTCAATTTAACCTTTAAAGCACTGAATTCAGGCCTTCAATAGGGAGTTGCCATGAATTAATGAGCACTACGGGTCAAAAATTTAGCTTATATGCAGCAACATAAAATAAAGCTGGCATCTTGGTTGGGAATGGATCTGGGTATTCTGAGAACCAACAAGCTATGCAGAAGACCTTAAAGAGATGTCTGTAAGACAGTATCCAGACTTAAAGAGTCTTCTCTCTTCCCCCATGGCTTAACAGGAAAATACTCAGGCAGTATTATATGTATACCATGACCTAAAATGCAGCTCAGAAAGTTTAAATACAACTCACTTGAGTGTAGAAAGAGAATCTACAAACTAAGAGACAAGAAGAGGACCTTAGAGATGGATCTGTAATGTTGTTCTAGGCCAGCCACATGGTACAACTCCAGGAGGAGACATTCCCACTATATTCTCTGTGAATGATGTTCTCTGGAGTTATTCAGTGGCTCCCTCCTCTCTGCCAGTAAGCCTCCTTCCCCATTTTCTACTGTTTCCCATTATCAGGGCATGGACATTTTAAACCCATGGAGTCATGTCTAAGGAGCAAGAGCAAGGGCTTTGTGCTTTATTGTAAAAAATTTTTGCCATCAGTAAGGTTCTTTGTTTCCCCATTCAGTGACCCATCCTACAAACATTCACTGACAGCTTACATTTGCTAGGGTTTGGGAATCAGAAAATAAAGTTGAGTCAGAGTTTTACATAAAGATAAAGAAACCATATCTAATGTGCTTAAGAACCACCTCAGACACCAAAGAGCATGAGGGTGGACCACCAGGTTTCCCACCGACATAAGGAAAATGTGATGAGAAGGACTCAGGGCTTTATACCTTGGCTTCCACATACTGCAATGTGAAACTCTTAACAAAGAAGCAAGAAGTCTGCCCCATTCTCTGACAAGATGGTCAGTTGTTGGCAAAAAATTCCCATAACAATTCCCCTCCCTATATCCATACCTCTGGGTAGTTCTCTACCACACTAACTCTGGACTTGGACATGTGAGTGACTTTGGATAGTAGGATAATAGCTTCCATCACAAAAGCAGAGACATAAAAAATGTTTGTATTTTGGGGATTGTTTTCTCTTACTGCTCTTGGGAACTATAAAAACATTGCTGAGTGACCAAGCCCAAGCTATTTAACTAGAGGATGACAGACATGTGGCCATTCACCCCATTGTCCCACTTGATATCAAGCCAACTTCCAGTCATATGAGTGGGGCCTTCCTCTACCATCAGCCCTAACTGGCTTAAAGAACGTGAGAAATTATATACATTTTTATTATATGGTGGTAAGATTGGGGATGCTTTATTATTCAGCAAAAGTTATTGAGTCAGTGGTGGCTCATGCCTGTAATCCTAGCACTTTGGGAGGCCAAGGTGGGTGGATCGCCTGAAGTCAGGAGTTCAAGACCAGCCTGACCAATACGGTGAAACACTGTCTCTACTAAAAATACAAAAATTAGTCAGGAGTGGTGGTATGCACCTATAGTTCCAGCTACTCAGGAGACTGAGACAGGAGAATCATTTAAACCCAGGAGGCGGAGGTTGCAGGGAGCTGAGATGGCCATAGCACTCCAGCCTGGGTGACAGAACAAGACTCTTTCTCAAAAAAAGAAAAGAAAAGAAAAGAAAAGAAAAAAGTTACTGAGTCAGTATCTCACTCTGAGGCAGCAGACTCTAAAGATGCAACCTATGACAGTGGCCCTGGTTAGCAAAGGTGTTTATGTGCAGTTCTATACATTTAATCAAATGCAGTATAGCACTCATCTTGCAGGCAATTTGCTCTATGTTCCTTAATGACAGACTTTACAAGTCACTAAAGTTTCTGGCATCATCTAGAAGCCAAATCAACTTAAACTGGCTGAAAGAGATGTAATTTCTTTGGGAGAGAGTAAAATTTGAAAATTCTTGCAACAGGAGTGGCTGCTCAGGAGAAGTTTCAAAAACAAAATCAAAAGCATGTTCAAAAGGGTAACAGTAAAACTTCCTGTAATAACCATAGGGGCTTTGTTGCCTAGCTCCCTTCTAAAGGCCTGAAACAGTCATTCCTTTGGATTCTGTGAATGTGGGTAACTGACAGCTTTCAGCTGAGTCTCTTTCTGGGAATTTCTCTCAGTGGAGGAGAGCTGCCTTTGCCAGAATTATGTCTCCTTCAGGGGGCACATCCAAAGTCTAGTGTCTACCGGGTTGATGTGATCCATTTATTTCAATGCAGGACAACTCAGCTGAGCCATCCCAGCATCAGAGCTTCCCATAGAACTTGCTGAGGCTTTTATTATGACTGCATGGCAGTTCTACGTTTCCCTCTTCCTGCTCTGCTTCGTCCATTTTTTTTTAAGGTTTCGATCCAGAGAGCACCCCTTAATACATTCCTGCATACTAGTCTCCAAGTCAGGGTGTGCTTTCTGGGGAAGCACATCTTAGACACTCTCAGCAGCACTGAACTCTGTCTTGCCGGCTGGAACAATAAAGGGCAGCAAATACCAAGGGAAGCCGTGGCATAGCAGGTCAATGCCAACAGAGGAAAGTGAGAGAAGCCAGCAGAGGCATGGACATTCCATGTGCATGGAAAGGAAGGGAGGGAAGTGAGAGCCTAAGAATCCTAAGGTAACAGTTGGTAAAAGTGCTAAACATGCTCGTAGCTGTCTCCCTGTGGTTTGCATAGCCCCCGGAAGGCAAGAATCATCTTTGTTTACAACACAAAAAAGGTCAACCCTAAGTCCCAGGTGTCAAAAAATTAAAAGGAACCAAGCAGGTTAAAAACTCCTCTCCTGTAAAAGGGAGGATGAGAAGCAAGAGAACATGGTTATGTTATCCAAGAGAGGATCATAAAAAGCAAGAAGACATCAATAGAGTGAAGGAAACAAAGACACAGACCATCGTAACTAGGAATACAAATGAGGATCTCACAAAAGACCCAAAGGTATTAAAAATGGTTTCACTTTTTTTAATGAATATGAAAATTCTGAAGAATCAGACAACTTTCTAAGAAACATGGCCATGGATTGACCCAGAAGTATAAAATGTGAGTACATCAAAAAGTATACAATAAATGAAAAGACATCCAGGAATTATTTTCAAAAAAAAAAAAAAAAAAAAAACATCAAAGAATTTTTTAAAAAAAAAAAAAAAACAAAAAAACTCCAGATCTCTTTTCACCAGAAAGTTGTTTCAAACTTCAAAATTATCGATAGCTCCTATGCTCTATACTGTCCTGAGTTAAGGGGGAAAAAATGGGTGTTTCCTAATAAGTCATAACTGGGTCTACTCTAGGGTGGATAAAAGAGTCAGAAACAGAACACAGAAAGTACTACCCAGCAAGAAATCCCTTAGAGGGCAATTCAGTGTGGAATTGCCATCAGCATAATGGTGTAAAGGCAAAAGACCTCAACTCTGGGCTTCCCTGACTTGGAGTATTCAACTTCGACATGGTATGCTGGTCGCTCAGATTTTGGCACACTTCTCTGAAGAACTAGAGAGACACTGGGGAGCAGTGTCCATTCACCCACATCCTCAGCTGCTGTATACCCTTTAAACTGCATGTTAGCTGCTTCACTAGACAAACCAAGTAAGAGCAACCTTAATCTCATTGTGAGTTATTTTTGAACCTAAACTAGCCCTCTGAAGTCTGGCTAACCTTTCCCTAGTCCATTTTACATGTTAGCATAATCTTAGTACTAAAACCTAATACAATAACCCAAAAGAATCGGAAAGATTACTCAAAGATAAAAGCCAGTTTTGTTGTAAAATACTAGGAAATAGTATTTAAGACATTTAGCAATTTTACATCTGAAATGTTAAATAAATTATATACCACAACTAAGTAGGCATTTGTTCAATAATGCAAAATGGCTTGACATTAGAAAATCTATTAGCATATTACATGACATCAAGAAGTCATTTATTAGTAGCCATTAGATTCATCTAATAAATGCCTAAAATAAATGTGGTTAAATTTGATGCCAATTATAATAAAACAGTGGGGATATTTCCATTAAATTATAAACAAAAAACAGGGGGGATGCATACTATCATTTTCTCAATCATTAGCTACCATCAGAAATCTCTGGCTGACAAATATATATAGCAACTGAAAAGAAAAGAATACAATTGGTAATTTTTTGCAGAAAGTAGATGGTTTGTTTTGTTTTATCTAGACTTCCCAAGAGCAACACTTCTCATACTTAAATTCATGGAAGCCTAAAAGGTCATGGGTATATCATCAGGGATCCTCCAGTCTTCAGTGATGATTCTATATTTATATCTTTATTCCTCTGATCATCAGAGAAACAAATATAAGCTTTTAACAAATCTAGAGTAAACAGGCAGGAACTGGGGCTCATGCCTATAATGCTAACACTTTAAGAGGCCAAGGTGGGAGTATCACTTGAACCCAAGAATTCAAGACCAGCCTGGGCAACAGAAGGAAACCCCATCTCTACAAAAAAAA
>NW_016107354.1:10562999-10570840 GCF_001604975.1 Cebus imitator | reverse complement strand
AAAGAGAGAAAGAGAGAGAGAGAAGGAAAGAAAGAAAAAAAAAAAAAAAAAAAAAAAAAAAAAAAAAAAAAAAAAACTAGAGTAAATAAATGGGCAGCAGGCCAAAAATAATTATAGCTCTGAATGTCACTTGATTGGGACAACTGCTCCTAAGTATTGCGGTTTTAATCTTTGAGTGTTGATAAGAACAAAGTCAGACATAACATAAATTTTGCATTTTCATCAAGTGATGACATAAACAAAGGTCTCTCAGTGATGGGAAAAGAGGAAACCAGGGAGAGACTTGAGTCTTCACAGAGCACATTATAGTGGAGGCATGCTAAACCCAATCTAGGCTGAAACAGTCAGTACACAGCCATACCAAATGCACTTGTTTGAATTCAGCCAAATAATACTAGCAAGAACATATATGATAAGTACTGTTAATTTGATGTTGATTAGTTTGGTGGTTTATAATTAAGAGCCACCAGAATAAGAAATATACTCTTAATTATAAGTTTTATATTTGAGAAATATTATTCTAATTATCTTCAGAATTAAATTATTGTAGGTTGCTCAAAATACTGTTTCTCTTTAAAAATTGGTCTATACCTTACAAAGACTTAAAAACACTGCCTCAGAGAATCAATTAAAATGCCATTAACACTAACAAAAGAGTCCAGTAATAAATACAGATATAAAGTAAATATACAGAAATCAGCATTCTTAAGTGCATGCAATAAAATGGTACAAAATATAATGGAAAAAGATAATCACCGTATTAGCAGCACAACAAACGATAACCAGAAATAACATTAGCAAGAAATATTCAGAGAGGACATATGTGTGTGTTGGGGGGATTATAAAACTTTACCTGGAGAAGACTCAAGAGTACTTGAATAAATGGAAAGGCATTTATGACAAAACTAAAGAATGTTTAAAAGGCAGTTATTCTGAAATTTAATTATATGTTTAACTTAATTTCAATTAAAATTCATATAGGATTATTACTGAAATGTGGCTATGTTAGTCTGGAAGACTGCAATGGTGAAAATAGCCAAGAAAATTTAGCAAAGGTAAGAAATGAGGAGGTGGTCAGGAGCAGAAAAGTTGTAGAATAAAATTAACATAAATTAATTAAGTACATTAAACAGGTATCTTTCTAGCAAAGCTTCTTGGGGCCTTCTATATGCTAATATAAACTATTATGCTAATACAGATTATGAGGAAGAAGGTGATCGAATATTATGCAGTGTTTACCAAGTGTATTTGAACATGAAACTCTTCTCTATAAAACATTTCATATATATATAATTTCTGTATGCCACAGAACAGTTTGAAAAACCCTCACAATACTATCAAAGAGTCTCCCTGGACTCTCAGCTTCTTGACCCTCTCACCTTCAACACTCTCTTCTCTCAAACCACTGCAGTCATTCATACCTTCATTCATGCCCTCGCCTCATCATCATCAGAAACTGTACTAGCTCTAAGTCTCACCTCAAATCTTTCACAGTTGAAACTACTATCTCTTAGGCTCTCACCTCACTTCCATTGATTAGCCTCTGCCACATTTCTCACTCATAGAGGTATCAATCCATTAATCTACTATTTACTTTATCACTATTCATCAGCCTTCCCTGTCTTTACTTGCCCTGGATAATCTTTCTTTTTAATAATTTCCCTAAGCTCAACTCCCTTGGCCATCTGTTTTCCAATGTACTTGTCCAGGCAAAACTCTCAACTTTTTTGAACTCAACTCTCCACTCTTCTGTGCCTTCACACAACCATTGAAGCAAGTTCATACAACCAGCTGTACGGAGTGTTAGATGGACATTACTATACATTCCTTTTAGCCCTTCTTCCTCATCTCTGAGATTAGTCAAACCTTCTCCTCCTGTCATCAGAGGCCCACATATGTATACTTCACAGCTCTCATCTGATAATCCCACTTCACAAAGAAACCAAACTGTCTAATATAGAAACACTCTCATCCTCCCACCATCAAATCAACACTCCTACTTGCATCCATCTTTTACTTCTTGTTAAGAAAAAAGGCATGCCCATTACCCTATCAGTGGGCAATTTCCCCACTTGTTCCTAAGATGTTAAGCCACTTGCTCCTGAAAGGTCCCCTCCTTCCTACCTCAAATATCTCTCCTCTATTGGATCTTTTCCATCCACATATATACATGCTCTGGTATCACTCATCTTAAAACAACAGCATGCATACACATAACAAGCAAACAACAACAAAAATAAATTTCCATTTATCCCTGATCTGCCCTTTCTGATCCATTTTTCTGTTACCACGCCTAACTTCTCACATGAATTGCCTAACATGCTTTCTCCACATTCTTACTTTTAACTCACTCTTCCTTTCTGGCAGCCCTCTGCCCCCACCACTCCTATGAAAACTGCTTCAACAAGGTCATCAAGAACCGACCTCTTGATAAATAAAATACACTAGGTATTTTTTTCTGATATCCTAATGTAACTCAGCAGCATTTGACAAAATTAAACTCTTCATTTTAAAACCTCTTCCTAGGCTGCTTCTTTCTTGCTAAAGTCACCTTCTATTATCACCCTGGATACAACTTAGCCATCCTCTTTGTTGGCTTCTCCATCTGTACCCAAACTCTAAACTTCAAGCATCCTCAGGATTTGGTCTGAGCCCATATCATTCTCTCTGCCAATCTCACGCATTTTTATGGTTTCAAATGTCATTTATATCTTGATAACTCTCAGGATATATCTCCAGTACAGGCATCTTTGAACTTAAGACTTACGTGTCTAGCCTCCTACTGCTTATCTCCACTTCTGTATTTCACAGATATCTGAAAAAGAACACGGTCTAAATAGAAATCTTGCATTTTCCCTTCTCAAAGTGACTCCGTCATCTGCATTTACTAAAGCCAGAAACCCCGGAGTGACCCTTGACTCCTCCCTCTCCTTTACCCTACTGTATTCAGTGTAGAAACTAGTATCATGCATTTAACTTCAACAAATATACCTCAAACTCATTCACTTTCCTTCACCTTCACAGCAACCACCCAATCTCCATCCTCTCTCACTGGAGAAGCCTCTCTGGCATTCCTGCTTTCGCGACTGCCTCCTCCAATACATTCACCAAACAGCAGTTGTTGGATCACGTAAAAATCGAAATCACGTTACACCTCCGCTTAGAATCCTTTAGTAATAAATCCTAACATTTAGAAAAATTGACGTTTCCTTAACATAACCCACGGACCTTTCATAATGCAGACCCTTACGTGGACATCATGATGGAGGCACACCATGACACGCCTCCGTCTCCCTTTCTAAGCAAAAGCCACACTCAGTAAAACACACTACGTTCTTTCTTTCTAACTTTAAGGCCTTTACATCTAGCATGTATTAAAATCTGTACCCATTTTATTTCTTTTCTCATTTAATATCCATCTCCCACCCAAAATATAACTTTCACAAGTTCAGAGCTTTTCAATCTCTTTACTGTCATATCCCTTGCAACGAACACAGATGCCTGGGCTTGGTCCTAGTAGGTGCACAAGAAATTCTTTTAAAGATAGTGAATGAACAGAAGTACTCTTGTTGCTCATACCAGCTCCTTCTCCCCAGATGGGACCAGTGAATTTTCTTGCACCCATCTTCAGTTGTTTTGAAAGAACATTTTTTCATAGACATGCCCCCTTTCCGACCACTACGAGTTATTAACAGCACCATGAGCAATTCTCAATGTGCTTATAACAATTCCAAAAAGATGCTTAAATGTACAGATTTGCAATTGCTATTCATTCTATGTCCTCAATTTATGAAAAGACATGTTGATTCACTAAACATGAAAAAAAATAGGCATTTCCAATGAAATGAAGTCTCACAAAGCATATTCTATATCATGCAGCTACTGCCATGGTAATAAGTCAAATATTGTAAAATTCAGTTTCCAACACAGCTAAACACATGGCTTGGAATTTATGTTGGAAACAGCTCCCTGATCTCCCATTTACCTCATGTCAGATGTTTTCAAATGTCATCACCTGCACGTCCGCAGGTAAGTTTGGCAAAGGACTGGCTCTTGCCACCAAGAGATGACAAGAAGGCAGTTACAGTGAGGAGCCACTGTCTCCAGAGTGGGGTTCCATTTCAGGAACCTGGTGCTGAGATGAATTCTGGCTTCTCTGTCATCTGAGGCCCCAGCTTTTGGCTTAGGTGGTGGATTGTTTGTACTAGCACTGTAATTGACTCTTTCAATGGATACTGCTCTACAGCAATGTTGTGCTCCGTAATACCTGTGAATATTCATTTTCTTAACCCTTGTCCTGTTGCTTCTCAAACCTTATCTTCCCTGTGGACTGCTTACTCATGAGCACAGATGTATGGCCCAATGCCCTGAACATGGTTCCACAGGTCATTAATAATACATAGATGTTTCCTGGATCTATGAGTCCCATACAACAATATATTTTGACAATAGTCAACATTTTCATTTCAGCATATTCTGGATTCTTTTAATGAAACTTTATAACTAAATATTGCCATGCAATTTTTATGCCCATTTTTGTTTTTTATTTTTTATTTACAGTACCTTATGCTAAAAGGTTATATTTTAAGTATTGTTAGCAAATGAGGAAAAAAAGTAGACTTGATTCGTAAATGATATGTTCAAGCTAAATGAGGGCAAAATGGTATTTACAGCATGCTTCTCAAAAGAAGATTTAGCAATGGTTCAAATATAGCAAGAAGAGAAACATGAGTCACCATGCCACATGTGGCAGTGCACACACCAACCCCAAAGAAACTGTATCTTAGAATCCACGCTTCATGCACGTTGCCAGTGCGGATTTTACTTTAGCAAAACACCATCCTCATGTTAAATCCATTAATTAGAATATTATTAGACTGTAGTGTTGTTTACAGTTACCTAGTAAACTTCCTTTGTAGTTGTAGAAGACCTATAACTATTATCACCATACACCTGATTTCGCTTGTATGTATCTAAGGACTATTAGAATAAACATAATTAAATCAAGATCTACGTTTTCCTGTCTATTTTTCCCCTTTAAAAGTTTGTGAATAATGATCTAAACTTTGAGTTCAAATCCCACTTCTGCAAGCGACTAGAACTATGGTCTTATAGAGCAACTTACACATTCTCTTGGAGCTGCATTTTCACTACAGTGGTTGTGAGCATTATGAAAGGTGATAAGGTAATATACATTAACCACCCAATCTACAGCTAGTGAGAAATAAAACTCAGTTACCTTTCACCTGACTCTCTGCCTTTTTGCTATAAAAGAGTAGCCTAAAAATTAAACTCAATATCCATGGGATGTTCATCCATTAATGCCATGATATTATATTTATATTAACTATTTTTACTTTTATAATACTTAACTATGTTGTGTTAACTCAAAGCAACTATGGAAGATAAGTAATGAAGGCATTATTAACCCAATCTTGGTGATGTGGAAAATTAGTTTTAAAGCAGCTGAGAGACTTGCTGAGAGTTATGCAGTGATACATGATTGATGGTGGGCTTGGATTTCCCACCAAGCCCTCTCAGGCAAGTGCCACTGTCCTCTTCACTGTACTATTTCCAAATTATCATCAAAGGAGTCATTCTCTAAATTCTTTCAACACAATCTTATATTGTAGTTTGCTTATAGGTGCAAGAAGGAATCTTTTTCATAAATAATGTATGTAAGACACTTATGAAATAGAAGAAAGTTCACAAAGGAAAGCTGGAAAGCCATGGCAGGTGACATTGCTTTTAAAGCAAGAACACTGATTACTGACCTTGACAATCTCATTTTTTCCTCCGTTCTCCCTTGATCATTCCTCGCACAATGGTATCCTTTTAGAATTTTAAGGTCTATTACAATTCATGCTACAAAGAGGATGTGTAATAGCTTTATAAATTATATTAGGTCATCAAATAGTTATTTTTTTCCAATGGTCCAAGATAATATGAGTAATAAGTGATTTAAACTTTTGCCATGAAAATATAGTATAATTTCTACTGAAATTGGACAAACTTACTCTTGTCTTTTTAATCTAAGATTGACTATAAGGGCCAAAGAAGTCAAAGACTGGCTAATGATACTGATACATAAAATCCAGTGTCCAAGCAGACGTAAAAAATCTCTATTAAGAGTAAACCAGCGGCTGGGCATGGTGGCTCACACCTGTAATCCCAGCACTTTGGAAGGCTGAGGTGGGCAGATCACTAGGTCAGGAGTTCAAGAGCAGCCTGACCAACTTGGTGAAACCCTGTCTCTATTAAAAATATAAAAATTAGCCAAGTATGGTGGTGCATGGCTGTAATCCCAGCTACTTGGGAGGCTAAGACAAGAGAATTCCTTGAACCTGGAAGGCAAATGTTGCAGTGAGCCGAGATTGTGCCATTGCCTTCCAGCCTGGGCAACAGAGCAAGGCACTGTCTCAAAAAAAAAAAAAAAAAAGTAAACCAGCTCCTTTCCTGTGCTATATAAGGAAAGGTCAAAGCCAGCACTACCAACAAATCCATGACTTAAAGAGCACAAGGTAACAGAGGCAGGAATAAAATGACAGAGGCAGGAATATAGGCACAGGTATTAATATGAGAGAGATACAAGGCTTTGATGCATGATAATACATTTGCATACATCTACTTAATTAACAATTTCCTCAGAATGTATATAAAAATGAGTAAAAAGATGTTTATCAACTCATACATGTAATAGGAAAAAACCTAAAACAAAATAAATGTTCAAAGATGTAGAATATTTATATAATTTATTCTCTTTATGATAGGCTGTTGTTCAACCATTCAACTGATATTTACGAATAATTCTAATGAAATATAGGTTTTTGACATAACACCTAGTATTAAACACACACACACACACACACACACACACTCTCTCTCTATATATATATAGTGCATATGTCTGATATATACATATAGTGTGTGTGTGATTTCAACCTGTAAAAAAAAATTATATGAGGGTACATTTTTTAAAAAAATCTGGAAAAACTAATAATATTTGTGATAATTTTAGGCTGGTGAGATTAGGAGGATTTTTTTATTTATATTTTATCTGTATTTTCCACCATGTTCAAAAAATCATTTAATTTTTGTATCAGTAAAAAAGTTAAATTATACAATTTCTACAAAGCTATTAAGACTTATTGCATCCATTGCAACAAAACTGAGCTCCTTCAAAAGAGGACTTTGTAACACCAAAAGCTAAAGAAAGTTGTGGGTTAATAGAATAAGGGTATTAGAGATCTGCATCGGCTCCAAAATGACCTCAAACTGTCTGTGGGAATTCCTAACCTCTAATTTTATACATTTTAGATGAGAATTTTTCTCTCTGTTAGTTCCGAAATGGCGACTCAATAAAGGCAAACCTGCCCTATCATTGCATCTTTTTGTTTTATACAATGAAAACTGTAACAGTTGGCAATAATAATATTGGAGACGTTTACCAGAAACCTTGGTACACATCTTCCCCAGAATACTGAATTTTGCTCCATCCAGGAAATAACTAAGCAGTGGTAACTTTTTCTTTAGGGGTCTCATCTAAAACTTTTCTATTGCAGAGTAAAAAGAAAATTCCTGGCAGGGCGAGGGGGCTCACACCTGTAATCCCAGCACTTTAGGAAACCGAGGCAGGTGGATCACCTGAGGTCAGGAGTTTGAGACCAGTCTGGCCAACATGGTAAAACACCATCTCTACTAAAAATACAGCCAGGCATAGTGATGCATGCTTGTAATTCCAGCTACTCATGAGGCTGAAGCAGGAGAATCGCTTGAAACCTGGAGGCAGAGTTGGCAGTGAGCTGAGATGGCAGCAGAGCAAGACTTCCTCTTGGAGAAAA
>NW_016107354.1:10511042-10562304 GCF_001604975.1 Cebus imitator | reverse complement strand
TTTTTTTTTGAGATGGAGTCTCACTCTGTCACCCAGGCTGGAGTGCAGTGGCACAGTCTCAGCTCACTGCAACCTCCGCCTCCGGGGTTCAAGCAATTCTCTGACTTAGCCTCCTGAGCAGCTGGGATTATAGGTGTGTGCCACCATGCCCAGATAATTTTTGTATTTTTAATAGAGACAGAATTTCACCATCTTGGCCAGCCTGGTCTTGAACTCCTGATCTCATGATCCACTGGCCTCACCCTCCCAAAGTGCTGGGATTACAAGCATGAGCCACCGCATCCGGCTGGCCTTCTTTTCCTGTACCATATAGTTGTTTTTCCTGTGTTAGCATCTAATTTATATATGCAATTTTAAATGAAGAGGCGTAGAAAACATATTGACTAGTTATAACCAATAGACTAATTGAACCAAGATTATCTTTCCAAATGTAACTAAAAACAAATAAAGCAACAAAAGCATTTATGATCTGTTCCCTCACTGACTGAATCTCATTATTATCTTCCAGGCCTTTTGTACAGTTGCAATAAGGCAATTTGACCTTCACAACATGGACTCGTGGCTCACATATCAATAATCCTGTGTGCCTTGATGCTGCTGGGAGAACGGATGCTTGCAGTTTGCTTATAAGCCAGGTTTGTTAAACCCTAACTATAAATACATAAACAGCATTCAGTTGCCAATACAAAGTATCATGTTTCATCTATTTTATTCCTGAATTTAATGACCCAGGAAAGGAACTTATTTACATTCCTGTTCTGTTATTTAACAACCAACAAACACCTCTCTTTATGTCCAGCAAGAAAGTCTTCCAATATCTGTTCACAATAAAGAAATTAATCAGTCAAAAAGAAATGGGGACACTTCCATTTCCAGCAATAAGGCAGAATACATGTCGTGAAAACTGCCTATTACAAAACAGTAATGTTGGATAAAATATAGCAAACACTTCTTCAAATGACTCTCTGAGCTCGTAAGAATCTAAGGGAAGTAAGTCTACAGGGGTCAAAAAAGGAGGGAGGTACTGAAAAAGAGATGTAAGGGGTTGCTGCCCAAATAACTGTTTGGAGCTGTTTACCAATCTCTGTAACCAGGTTTCAATGACTGTTTGGGAAAGCAGAGAAGGATTTAGATTTTCTCAAAATGGAAAATAAAATCCTTAAATAAATCTGGGGCTCTATGCATATGCAATGTAGGCATATAAAAAACTATGCATACATTGGGGAACATGTGGACTAAAACTTTATCTCCCCACCAGAAAAGGGAGACAGATGAGGAATGTGTCTTCCTTGTATATATAAAAATATCCCCTAGAATTGTATAATCACAGGCCTATACTGACAGTTTCAAGATCAAATTTAATTGTGTACTGTGAGATAGCCAATTCCAAAAAAATTAACTAGAGTGGCCCAAGGTTAGTAGTTCCCAAATGCACTTAGAAGTCGTCAAAGCAAAGATTTCTAGACCTGCCCTATCCAGTAAAGTGGGTAAATTCACATTTTTAATTAAAATTAAATTAAATTACAAAATCAGCTTCTCACATTAGCTACAGTTTAAGAGCTCAATAATCACAGGTGGCTAGTGGCTACTATTAATGACCCCTGAAGATGTAAAACATTTCCATCACCGTGAAAGTATCTATTAAATAATACAAATAATACTGGTCCTTGCAAACACATCCTTGATCCAGGTTTCACAGGATCCTTATAGCTAATTGCTGTTGAAAAAAAAGTTCACTATAAAAAATTACTGCTAGACGAATAAGAAAATAAGTCACTATAAGTGACAGTAAGTAGAACATAAGCAGACAGTGAAATAAGATTCATAATATTAGAGAATACTATTATTAATATATATCATAAAAATAAATGTTTTTCATGTTTTTAAAAAGTTAAGATCAACTAAAAATGCAATAAAGGAAAAAGATCCTATCAAAGGAAATCAGAAAACAATTTTAAACTAACAAAATTTCTATAACAGTGTGTGTTTGTGTGTGTGTGTGTGTGTGTGTGTGTGTGTGTGTGAGATCACTGAAATTACAAATTCAGTGACTAAAGGAAGAATTCATTAACTGGCAGATAGATCTAAATAAATTACCAAGAGTGTAACACAGGAAAATGAGAAGTGTGGAAATCAAGGTTGAGAGACTTGAAACGCAGAATGCAAAAGTCTACTTGGAGTTCCAAGGATGAGAAAATAGAGAATATGGAAAAGAGATAATACTTGAAGAATACCATGCTGTTTTGGTTAGTGTAGCCCTGTAATATAATCTGCAATCAGTCAGTGTGATGCCTCCAGTTTTGTCCCCTTTGCTTAGAATTGTCTTGGGTATTTGGCTTTTTGGTTCCACATAAATGTTAAAATAGTTCTCTGCAGCTCTGTGAAGAATGTCATTGGTAGTTTGATAAGAATAGGACTGATTCTATAAACTACTTTGGGCAGCAGTATGGCCATTTTAATGATATTAATTAAATTTATAAGCATGAGATGTTTTTCCATTTGTTTATGTCATCTTTGATTTACTTGAGCAGTGTTTTATAATTCTCCTTATAGAGATCTTTCACCTCCCTGGTTAGCTGTATTCCTAGGTATTTTATTTTTTGTGTGGCAATTGTGAACAAGACTGCATTCCTGATTTGGCTGTCAGCTTGCCTGTTGTTGTTGCATAGTAATGCTAATAATTTTTTTGCCTTTATTTTGTCTCCTGAGACTTTGCTGAAGTTGTTTATCAGCTTAAGAAGCTTTCAGACTGAGACTACAGGGTTTTCTACTTATAAGATCATGTAGTGTACAAACAAGGATAATTTTACTTCCTCCCTTCCTATATGAATGCTCGTTTTTATCTGTCTCTTGCCTGATTACTCGGGCCAAGACTTCCAATACTATGTTGAATAGGAATGGTGAGAGAGAGCATCCTTTGTCATGTGCCTGTTTTCAAGGGAAATGCTTCCAGCTTGTGCCCATTCAGTATGATGTTGGCAATAGGTTTGTCGTAGATGGCTCTTATTATTTTGAAGTATGCTTCTTCAACACCTAGTTTCTTGAGACTTTTTAACATAAGGAGTGTTGAATTTTATTGAAAACTTTTTCTGCATCTATTGAGATAATTGTATGGTTTTTGTCTTTGGTTCTGTTTATGTGATGAATCACATTTATTGATTTGCATATGTTAAGCCAAGCTTGCATCCCAGGGAAAAAGCCTACTTAATTGTGGTAAATAAGCTTTCAGATGTGCTGGATTCATTTGCCAGTATTTTGTTTTTGTTTTTGTTTTTTTTAGGATTTTTTTCATCAGTGTTCATCAGGGATATTGGCCTGATGTTTTATTTTTTTGTTGTATCTCTGCCAGGTTTTGGTATTAAGATGATGCTGGCCTCATAGAATGAGTTAGGGAAGAGTCCTTCCTCCTCAATTTTTGAAATAGTTTCAATGGGAATAATACCAGCTTTTCTTTGTATATCTGGTAGAATTTAACTGTGAATCCATCTGATCCTGGGCTTTTTTATTTTTATTTTTTTTCGGTTGGTAGGCTATTTATTACTGACTCAATTTCAGAGCTCTTTACTGGTCTACTCAGTGATTCTATCTCTTCCTGGTTCAGTGTTGGGAGGGTGTATATGTCTAGGAATATATTCAGTTCTTCTAAATTTTCCAGTTTTTGTGCATAGAGGTGTTCATATATTCTCTGATGGTTGTTAGTATTTCTGTGGAGTCAGTGGTATTATCCCTCTTATTGTTTCTGATTATATTTATTTGAATCTTATCTCTTTTCTTCTTTATTAGTCTAGCTAGCAGTCTAGTTTACTAATTTTTTTCAAAGAATCAGTTTCTGGATTCAATGATCTTTTAAAATGTTTGTGTCTCAATATCCTTCAGTACAGCTCTGATCTTGGTTATTTCTTGTCTTCTGCTAGCTTTGGGATTTGTTTGCTCTTGGTTCTCTGGTTCTGTTAGTTGTGATGTTAGATTGTTAACTTGAGATCTTTCTAGCTTTTAGATGTGGGCATTTAGTGCTATAAATTCCCTCTTACCACTGGCTTAGCTGTGTCCCAGAGATTCTGGTATGTTGTAACCTTATTCTCATTAGTTTCAAAGAACTTCTTAACTTTTGCCTTAATTTCATTATTTACCCAAAAGTTATTCAGGAGCAGGTTATTCAATTTCCATGTTATTGTATGGTTTTGAGTGAATTTTTTAGTACTCATCCCTAATTTGTGCTGTGGTCCAAGAGAGTTGTTAGTTACGATTTCAGGTATTTTGCATTTGCTGAGGAGTGTTTTGCTTCCAATTATGTGATAAATTTTAGAGTATGTGTCATGTGGCAATGGGAAGAATATAAATTATGTTATTTTGGGATGGAGAGTTCTGTAGATGTCTATCAGGTTGATTCCAGCCAGTGCTGAGTTTAGATCCTGAACAGACTCATAGACCAATGGAACAGAATAGAGAACCCAGAAATAAGGCTGCACATCTATAACTATCTGATCTTTGACAAACTTGATAAAAACAAGCCAAGGAGAAAGGATTCCCTCTTCAACAAAAGGTGCTGGGATGACTGGGAAGCCATGGCAGAAGAATAAAACTAGACCCCTCATTACACCATATATAAAAATTAACTCAAGATAAATTAAAGGCTTAAATGTAAAACCCAAATCTATAGAAAACCTGGAAAACAATGTAGGCTACACCATTCTGGACACAGAAATGGGAAAAAGTTTCACAATGAGACACTAAAAGCAACTGCAACAAAAGCAAAAATTGACAAATGGGATCTAGTAAAATTGAAGAGCTCAGCATCATTGATCATTAGAGGAATGTAAATCAAAACCACAATGAAATGCCATCTCATATCAGTCAAAATGGCTATCATTAAAAAGTCAAAAGAACAATAGATGCTGGCAAGGTTACAGAGAAAAGGAATACTTATACATGGTTAGTAGGAGTTAAATTAGTTTAACCATTGTGGAAGACAGTATGGTGATTCCTCAAAAACAAAAAAAAAACAGAAATACCATTTGACCCAGCAATTCTACTACTGGGCATATACCCAAAGGAATATAAATTGTTCTGTTTTAAAGACACATGCACATGTATACTCATTGCAGCACTATTTTCAATAGCAAAAGACACAGAATAAACCTAAATGCCCATCAATGCTGGACTGGATAAATATATTATATATATATGAAGGACATATATATGCTATGGAATACTATGCAGCCATAAAAAAGAAAGAGATCACGTCCTTTGCAAGGAGAGGATGCAGCTGGAGGCCATTATCCTTAGCAAACTCACACACAAACAGAAAATCAAATACCACATTTCATTTATAAGTGAAAGCTAAATGATGCAAACAAATGGACACACTGAGGGTAACAACAGACACTGGAACCTACTTGAAGGTAGAGTGTGGGAGGAGGGAGAGGATCAGAAAAAATAACTATTGAGTACCAGGCTTAGTACTTGGGCAAAAAAAAACTCTGTATAACAAACCCCCATGACACATTTACCTACGTATCAAACTTGCGCATGTACCCTGAACTTAAAATAAAAGTTAAATTAAAAAAAAATACTTCAGAATAGCTGAAAATTTTCCAGATTTTACTGCAATCACCAATCCTCAAATTCAAGAAATTATTACCAAGCAGAATAAATATAAAGTAATCCACACTTGGATAAATCATTATAAAGCGGCAGATCACCAAAGCAAAAGAGATTATTATCCAGGTAATTAGTGTAAAAAGCATCATCTACAAAGGACTATCTATGTCCACATTAGCAGACTGCATACCAAGAGAGCCAAAAGACCATAGGATTATGCCTTTAATCCAGAATTAAATATCAAGATAAATTATTATTTAAAAATAAAAGTGAAATAGTCATTTTCAAACAAACAAAAACAACTGTGTTTATCACTAATAGTTCTCACTAAAGAAACTTCTCACAGATGCAACGGTTATACCAGAGGAAAGTAAGCCAGGAAGAAAGACTGAGATTAGGAAAGAATGATGCACAAACGCTACGTGGATTAAATCACATCAACGTAACTGTGCAATATAATAATATAAATAACAATTGATTTGGGTAGTCACAAAATAGAACTAAAGATCTGAAAACAAGTAACAAGAAAGACAAAGAGATGTTTGGACTTAAAACATTCTATGTAAAGTCTGTCTGGAAGGAAGACAAAAATATATTTAAATTTTGTTAAGGTAAGTCGATGTTAAAACTCTAAGGGTAGCAACCCACAATAAAGAAATAAAGGATACAACTTCAAAGCCAGTGAAGTTATACAGACATGCTGAGAATGACAAAGACATTGAGAGTGATTTCCTGGGGGGAGTGGGGACAATGCTTTGGAGCCGAGTACAATGCCACAGCTAGATTACTAATTAACACATAAAGAGGTATTTCTTAAAATAGATGGTAGCCACACTGAGTTTCTTCAATTTTATTTATATATTATTATTATTATTACTATTGGAAATGCAGTCTCACTCTGTCACCCAGGCTGGAATGCAGTAGCGTGACCTCCGCTCACTACAACCACTGCCTCCAAGCTTCAAGCGATTCTCTCACCTCAGCCTCCCAAGTAGCTGAGACTACAGGCACGCACCATAATGTTCAGCTAATTTTTTGTAATTTTAGCAGAGACAGGGCTTTTACCATGTTAGCCAGGCTGGTTTTGAACTGCTGACCTCAGGTAATCCACCTGCCTTGGCCTCCCAAAGTGCTGGGATTACAGGCATCAGCCACTGCACCCAGCCCAATTTTATTTTTTGTATCTTTCCATCTGTTTAAAATCATTTATAATACATTAAAACAAAAAGCAATATGCTCCACTTGAAAAAAAAATCTGCTACACTAAGAAATATTAAGGCAAACTTTACAAGAATGAAGTGTTTTAAAGTTTACAGAGTGCTATTTTTTTCACTGCCTCACAACCAGAAAAAGAAAGTAAGACAAGTTTCATATTCCTTCTTTTGCAAATGAGGAAGGGAAAACAGGCCGAGTGGTGAATCACCTTCCTTAAAATCACACAACTAAGAAGTATCAGAATGTGTTCTCAATCTGTCTTCTAAACTCTGATACAATTTCTTACAGCACACAATGCTGCTCTCTTACATCTGTCAACAAATCCAAAGAATAAATTACAGAATTAGCAAGACTCACAGAAATGGCATTTTACCTGAGAAGAATTTTAAACATTAACATAAGAATTACTCAAAGGGAACAGTCAGGGATTTAAACAAGATTTATATACAAGGATGTTCACTGAAGCATTATTTATAAGAATGAAAATTGAAAATGATCTAAATATCTAACAGTAGGGAAGTGCACAGAATGGTCTATCTGTACAGTACAATGTTACACAGTCATTATAAGTAATTTTCTAAAAGAATATGAAATGGCTGAGAAGTATGACAATAATAGAATATTAAGAAAGAACATTATATTGAAAGTATAATACCCATTTTATTAAAATATAGATGGTAATGTAAAAATTAAGAAAAGCTATGCACAATGGCATAGACCTACAGGTTACACCTACTTGGGAGGCTGGGGCAGGAGAATTGCTTAAGCTCAGGAGTTAAAATCCAGCCTGGGCAACATAGGAGGTCCCTATTCATAAATAAGAAAAACAAAAAACATTTTCAAAATTAAGAATGTTGATAGAATACATGCATAGTAAAACCCTGGAAGAAAATATGCAATAGTAATTGCATCTATGATGGAGGGGTTCAAATTATTGGTGATGTTTGTCTTTATTCTCTAAATGAACACATTGCCACTGTAATCTAAACAAAAGAAAATTAACAAGTTTTAGAACATGCTTTGCCAACTTTAAATATCTCCCTCCCCTACAAGGTTAAATAAGTAAAACAATTATTAAAAGAAAATAATATAAGAAAATAAATCAAAGATGAAAATAAAACATCTCTGAAACTGAATTATATGTGGCCATGGCCTAGTTAGTTCTCATTATCACTGGGTCCTAATCAAATAAGTTAACTGGCCTCCAATATGTAACTGAAAACCAACAGGCTTCCAGTTGCCCAAGTTTCTGGTTGAATAACATTAGCTGAATATAAAAATGGCTGCTCAAGGAAGGCACCCCAGCCAAGAAATTTCATCTATAACAGTTGTCTGTACCACTAAAAGGTCAAATGGCTCTGAAAAAGTGCAAACCACCCAAACACAGAGATACATCAAATCTTCTCAATGTGAGAAGGCTTTAACCTGAACCAGGAAGAATCAGGACCATTCCTGGCAATCTACACTTCCTAAATCCGACAATGCAAGGGCAGTAACAATTTTCTTATACAAGATACCTGTTTCACTAAGTCTTTTCTGCTGACTCCTAAAGAAATATCTAATGTAATTTTAAAGTTCAATTCACAAGCTAACATCCAATACTACAGACTGTCACTTTCTCAGACTTGTGCCGATCTATCATCTAATATATCCTGATGAGCTTCCGATCACTTCATTTACTTTTGTACTGGAAATCTCTCAAGTACCCATTCAGCATGTTGCTCTAGAGGTCTTGCTGAGGATAGAGAAATTTTAAGATCTTCAATCTTGTTTTCAGGTATAATGTACCTGCCATCAAAATAAAAGTGGTTAATGGTTTTTCCATTTCTTTCCCATTAGAGAAATAGATGGAGAGAGGATTGAAAGCTGGAAGTTAGTACAGTAGGTGATTCTTGCCTTTATTTAAATCAAATGTTCCTCCATGCCCTTTATTCAACCCCTCTCCTACTCTCTTCTTCTTCTCCTGCTTCTTCTTGGGAATATGAGCCCAAATCCAGACTTATGGCAGCAAATTAGTCAAGGAAAAGATGTTTTGGAAAATCAGATTAATCTAGTTGAAGTCATTGAAACGGAGTTTTCAGAGACAACCCGAGCAGGTCAGTCCCTTGCACAGGGATTCAGACCTCAACTATGTTTCCATAGTGCCTTTGGGTGACCACAGTGATGGTGATGGTGGTGGTGGATTGTGAGGGAGAGGAGGAAGATGTTGAGGAAGAAATGATGAGTTGGAAGACTCAGCAAACATAAACCTATGACACACAACAAACAAGTGTGTATACACACACCAAACTGACAAAAGAAAAAAATCAAAGGAAGACAGTACAGACGTTGTGATGTGAAGTTTAAACTCACTTCATAAATTGAACTTTATGATATGAAATTTAAGTTAAGCTTGTTAAAGTGAACTAAATATGGCTTAAGAACTCCGCATTTCTGTATTTGAGTCCTTGTGCCATTTGTTAAAGACAAACCCCTATCTCTTCCCCACTTTAATGAATACTATTAAAGTATAACAGAACAAGCACATCCTTGCCATCCAAACAAGATGTTTACAAAGAAGAAAAAGGTTTTGTGATTCACTTAATCCCTGTATTTCCAAACACAAGTGGAAAATCTGCGTACTTCTCTGCTTGGTTTCAGAAACATTAAAGTCAACACTTACAAATCTACAATACAGAGAATTGGAAAGGAGTGCTAACTGGCTCAGGTGACTCCAATTTAACTTATGTTGTAACAGCTTAGGCAGGGAATCTGTTTCTATTAGGTTCCATAAATCACCAGAGGGAAAGAGAAGAGTTAGAGGTTATAAACTTTTCAGGGCAATATACAAATACTATAATAATAACTTGAGAGCTTTTTAAATTAAGAGAAATACAAACTCCAGCTAATTTGCTTTTAAAATAAATCACTAGGGAAATACAATTCCTCAATAAAAAATTGCAAACAGCGCAAAATAAACCTTATCTCTTACTCTGGCCAAAGGGAGAAATAAGAAAAGAAAAAAGTAGAGAAATAAAAATCAAAAAAGAAAGGTAACATAAAGAAGCAAGAGGTAGAGAGAGCATGGATACAAATGATAGGGAAAAAGGGGAGAGAAGTGCAGCAAAGGAGAATAAAATCAGACTGGGATGGCTGCAGTAGATTCTTAGAGAAAATAATTAAACTGGCTTGGCAACCCTAGCTTTTTATTGCATCATTGGGCATTACCTGTTATCACCGCCCTTTGAAATGACAATTTAGGTCTTCAGCATGAAGTCATTGATTTAAACTCCCTATTTTGGAAATGTTTTCTTAGGTCTGGATGGGTCAGATTTTCTCTAGCCAAAGTGCAGTAGGCCTGCAGAAGGTAATTATGCTCTCCCACCAAGCCCAGAGTTGGCTTAAAGCAGAGGTTCTCAATCCTGGCTGCATGTTAGAATCACGGGGAGAGCATTAAAATAAAATATTGATATGCTATTTTCTCTGGACTAATTAAATTAAAATATACAAGGAACAGCCCCAACAAGGGCATCTTATGTATTAGGCAGCACACATTCTTACATCCCTTCAGAAATATAGAATGGCTTCTAGAATGTGGGTTCATAAGATTTTTTACATGGTTACATTTTGGTTTTTTTCTCTATTTTCAGCTTGTTCTTCAAGGAACAACATTTCTGAGAACTGAGTATGGAGACATATTCTTGCTGCAGAGTTAAATACACCTAACTTTTTATAAAATGTGTGCATGAGTTAGGCTCCAAAAAAAAACACACTGCAGCAGCAGCAATTCAGCAGTGCATGAAACACACCTCAGCTTCACTCTCTTCTCCACTGCCAGGGCCACCCAGCAATACTAATTTTTGTAGCACCTTTTAACTGAATAGTTTTGTTCAACAACGAACTGTTCCAGATTGTTAAGGTTTCAGGGAAACTAAACTGCATTTTGCTAAAAATCAAAACAAAACAGAAAAAAAAAAAAGTCCTTCAGGAACTGTAAACAGTCAGAAAAGTTCTTTTTAAAACAGCCCTTCCCAGCTGGTCTTATTTGAAGAATCCCAGAACCTAAGAGGTGATTATTGCTGAGATCTGCCAATTCTGAGAGAGCTGAAGCATAATTTGTATATAATCCCATCAACATCCTTGAGAGTTAGCTGCAGTCGAGAAAAACAAGCATGAAGATCATTGTCAACTATGGCCTGATGTGAAGATTCACAAAGAGGATCTCTAGGAATGGACTTCATGTAATTATGGATTTGTTTATTCTGGCAGCTTGGAATCTTATTTCATTTACCTTTGTTAATAATCACTAGTGTATCACTAGTTGGTAATAAAAAACATGCAGGAGCATAAAAACAACATAGAAAACTAGAAATAGAGATGAAACAACTAAGTCAGGCTTTCCCTACATTAAACACAGGAGAGTCCTTTTGATGATCCAAAAGGAGAGGTGCCCTATAAGACAGACTGGCATTCTCAGACTTGACAGGTTATTGCCTTGCCAGAACTAGAACAAAATGTTTAGCACTTTTCATGCACATTTCATTTAAAATGAAATTTTGTCCTAAACCTTCCTTTATCTACTTACTTAAATGCTGAGTGAAAGAAAAATAAATGCTAGCATTGATTCTAGCCCTTCTTCCAAAGAATGCTTCTTAATCCTTCACAGGATGCTAAGAAATGCCATATCATACCCACAGGAAGGAAAAGCCCAGGAGGGCTAAAACTGCCTGTGTTTCTAAGAAGGGCTGGGGTGGAAAATCTGGGCTGGCATACAAAAGCCAGTGGAATGTAATTGTTTGGAGCAGGAGTTTCTGAAGTGAGACAGACCTATGTCATACTTAGCTGTGTGACCTTGAACAAAATACTTAATCTCTCAAGCTCAGGTTTCTCATCTATAAGGCATGTTCAATAAGATTACTTAACTCAAAGGATCACGGTGAATATTTTACCATTTAATAATGAATGTAGACTGCTCAGCACAATGCCTCACACAAAGTAAACACACAATTTATTCATTCATTCAACAAACACTGAAAGAGTACATAGAATGTTCCAGGCAATGTTCTATATGGCAACTGGGAAAACCAATGCAAGAGGCAAAAATCCCTGCTTTCATACTACTTGCCATCTACTGTTCATAAATCGGATAGTGTTTTGGACAGTGATGACTGCTGTGGAGGCTACATAAGCAGGGAAGGGGAACTGGGAATGGGAATCATATGCAATTTAAAAAGAGTAGCCAGCAAAGACCGTACTGATTTGGTGAAATGCGAGTAAGAAACTGAAGAGGTGAGGGAATGAGCCATGCAGAGTAATTGCAAAGGCCAAGATGGAGAAGCTTGTCTGTTGTGTTTGCAGGGCAGCAAGGAGACAGTGTGTCAGGAAGAGGCTAAGAATGGGGAGGATCAGGAGGAGATGGGATCAGGGAAGTAAGGACACAGCTCACTAGATAGGGCTTCCAAGCTTTGCTTCAACACTGAATGAACTGGGAAGCTGCTGAAAAGGTCTAGGAAAAGGAATAACATAATCTGATTTACAGTTTAACAGAATCACATTAGGATCAGTATGCAAAAGAGATTGGGCAGAAACAGAAGAGTTAAGAGACTGCAATAGGTGAAAGATGATGATGGCTTAAACAAGATGACTACAATAAAAATGGGAAGATGTGACCAAACGGAGTCTGAATGTATCTTGAAGGGAGTCAACAGGATTTACTAATGAATTGAAATTGCAATGAGAGGAACAGGAATTAAGAGTGACTCCAGAGGTTTTAGTCTGAACAACTGGAATAATTGCCTTTAATTGGTAGGAAAGACTAAAGGAGATGCAGGTTTGGGGAGGGTAAGTTGTGGGGAATAACTGGTGCTCATTTTGGGACATGTTAAGTTTTACATTTGTTTTCAACATCAAATGGAGATATAAAGCAATCAGTAAAATATTAATCTAGGCTGAACTCAGATGTAAACCTGGGCATCACTTCTACACAGGGGCTATTTAATATTACGGAACAGGATAAGATCACTAAGGGACTGAGTATAAACAGAAAATTCCATGAAGAGGGTCCTGGGACACTTCAATGTTTAGAACTCAGGAAAGTGAGGAGAAACCAGCAGAGAGAGAATTAGAGGAAATCCAGGGGATATATACATAATCTAAACTTCCTATATATTAAATTTGTTCACCTAATTATGCAGGTAGCCATGCATCTATTCATCTAGTATAGCAAAATAGTTAAGAAAATGAGATCTAGAATGAGATTAACCTGAATTCAAATCCAGGTTTCCTTACTTACCAGTTCTGAGACCCTGGAAAGTTATTTAACCTTGCTGTCCGCTTTCCTGACTATGAAATAGGGAGAACAGCACCAATCTTATAGAACTGTGAGAATTAAGTGAAACTTTGTATCTAAAGCATAGGGCTTGGTATACCAAAAGCTCAATAAAGAATGGCTATGGTTTCTATAATTATTATTCATCAAGTACTTTTTGAGCACCTATAATGGATGCACAAATCACCGTGTCAGGTACAAGGAAGCAGATTCTACCTCAGAAAAATAATAATCTAACCAATAATAAAAGATACATGAAAATTTCAAAAACATTATACAGACTATGATCCCCAAGACAAGATCTTTGGAGACACTGACATTTTCTGTATGGTTTATACAGTATCCTTAGCAAGTGTGACAAGGCACAGAGCTGGCTCGAAAGTGTTTCATGAATGAATGAATGAGATTGAGATGAAGAAATGCTTTGAGTTTGTAGCAGAGAGAGACTACTGGGAGTTGAAATGGACAGAGTACACTTCATTCATGAGACACAAAGAAGAGCTTTATATACTTTTTTTCGTTCAATGAACCACAATTTACATACATAGGAAAGGTGGAAGAATAGTCTGAATTATAAAAACTATAGCATTGGAAATTATTGAATAAACCTCGGGAACTAACCAGATAGGAGGATCATTTTTTCTTCTGTGTTTTGTTTTAAAGAAGTTTATTTTGTTTCATGCTTTTCACTGGCAGAATGCAAGCCTTTTAATGAGAGATAACACAAATAAAAGCTAAATGTCTTTGAGATCTTACTGTGCCAGGCATTCTTGTAAGCAATTTATATCCAGTTACTCCTCGAAACAATCCTATTAAGATAGGTATTATTCCCACTTGATAGATGAGGAAATTTGAACAATACAATTGTAACTAATACTTCTAAGTGCTAGAATTGAAATTTATATCTCTGTAAGACCTTAACTATTACAGTGCTTCCTATGGGGACCATTATGAGTCCAGGAGCCAAAATACTGACAGATTTTCAAAGACCCTTTTGGGTAAACAAAGCCATAAGACAGAGAATGTAGTCAAATTAATGATAAAAATGATAGTCAATATCACTCCTCTGGCTTACTTGATTTTAAATAAATCAATGTAGGTCTTTTCTAAGTTGGTTTGGTAGTTCAGATATTTGTGAATGAAGTAAATGAATGACTGAAGCCAGTGTATTCCTAAAACTTCCTCAATTTCTGAATGAGCTGGTGTTTCCACATTCTGGAACATCAAAACTTAACTAGGTCTTCTTTTGTTCTCTATAAAGAGTAAGGATTGTTAGGCCGGGCGCGGTGGCTCACACCTGTAATCCCAGCACTGTGGGAGGCCGAGGCGGGTGGATCACGAGGTCAAGAGCTCGAGACCATCCTGGTCAACATAGTGAAACCCCGTCTCTACTAAAAATACAAAAAATCAGCTGGGCATGGTGGCGCATGCCTATAATCCCAGCTACTCAGGAGGCTGAGGCAGGAGAATTGCCTGAACCCAGGAGGCGGAGGTTGCAGTGAGCCGAGATCGCGCCATTGCACTCCAGCCTGGGCAACAAGAGCGAAACTCCGTCTCAAAAAAAAAAAAAAAAAAAAAAAAAGAAGAATAAGGATTGTTATTCCTTTTGAGAAGTAAATAGCTATCTTTTTTGTAATAAGGCTTTTGTAAGAAGCTTTCTTACAAAAACGGATTTTGGAAGAAGGATTTCTAAGAAACATTTGCATCTGTTTTGGTAGAATAGTTTCTATGCAACACTGCATTGCCTTAGAGCAATGCTTAATGATTATTAATATATGTAAAAAATGAAAAAATAAAATATGGTGCATGAAAATCTATTGACTCAAATGAACAAAAAGACATACTCATTTGTTTTCCCCAAAATGAAAGACCAGAACAATGACACCACACCAGCTACCTGTGCACACATAGGTGGGGGCTGGAGTCAGTAGATGTCATACGTTGTCTTTATTAGCATGTTCCACATGACATTACTCTCAGGTAATAGTCCACAGGCCAAGCAGGGCTGCACATTGCCTACATTCTAAGTAGTAAAGCACGTAGGAAGTTGTTTTCTAGGTAGGGAGTATTCCTCCACCAGTCTATTAAATTTGCAGTTGCATAGATTTAAAAAATAAGTTAGCAGCATTGAATATTTCTGATTTGAAAAATAATATGCATATTAGAATATTTAGAAAATACAAGTAAACACACACAAAATAAAATAAAAGCCATATTGCCACTACCCAGTGAAAACCCCTTGGAGTCACATAATTTTTAAATCGAAATACAAGTCATTTGGAGAAATAATAGAGTTGTCGTTGTCTGTATTGTTTCTTTTGGTACTCTTTTCACATTACTATAAAGCCATTTTCTGAGTCTTTTTTTTTAAGGTACTAAGGCTTAGTCACAATTCTTCATTTTACAATGAGAAAACTAAGGTTCAAAGAAAAAGAATGGCCGGCTGAAGAGCAGACAGCTGCTTGGCTCTGGACAGAACTTAACCGCTGATATTTTAATTCCTGAGCCAAACTTCCAAGGCAATATCCCACTGTTCTATCTCTATGCCTTTGGGTCTTTACGGTGTTTGCTTTTCAAATTTCCCATAAATTTGAAATACCCTAGTTACACTTTTGGTTAGAAAATTTCAGTGAGTATTCATCCCAGATGCATGCCCCTCGAGGGAAGCACAGAGCCCTAATGAGTACGTTATCACCCTAGCCCTCGGTTCAGCACCACTTGTCATGCTGTCCTTCTTTCCTTTCACAGCCCCTAGGGTCCTGCCTGTTTCTCTTTACATCTTGAACTCTACCAACATCCCTTTCTTTTGGAGTTAGTAATCACCATATCAGCAATTGAATGACTGCTTAATATGCCAGGTGCCATCCTATACATACACAATCTAACCCTTATGATAGCTTTGTGCACAGTTGATTATCTCTATTTTCTAGAGATAGAAATACAGGAGCTACATTCCCAAGATCACAGAAAAGTAAATGCTGAACTCAGACTTGAAACTAGGATTGTCCAACTCTCAACTCTCTCTTCTCCTGTCTGGATACTGAGAATGATGTACTCTTTCAAGTTCTTGCCATCATGGCTGTTTTTGAAATCCTTTTAGTGTCAAAAGTTTTACTGTAGATCACTATGGGGAAAACAAAAAGAGAAAATTAAAGCAATGATAGAACTTTGGACTTATTCCTGTTTTCAAGGTTTAGCAACCCAGTTTAGTAGCTGTGTGTTAGGACCTTTGGCAAATTACTTGAATTTCTGAGTAATTTCCTTTTATGGAATTATGAGGTTTTGAGTATCTTCTCCAAAACTAGAGTATCTATATAATTTATCATTGGAATTAGCATAGTTTTAAAGTGAAAGGCGGTTCTATTAATAATTTTGGTGGGACAACAGGTGTGAAACAGGAATTGCCTGAATAAATCAGTACCTATGGTCCTTTAAAGGTAATGTCAAAGAACCTGTCACATGGCCCAGCACACATATTTAGAGTCTCAACATTTTAGATCCCTTTCTTTTCCATATACATGAAGCATCAAATAGCACAGTGGTTTTCAACCAGTAACAATTTTGACAACCAGGAGAAATTTTGCTTCCCAGGAAATATTTGGTAATATGTGGAGATATTTTTGGTTGTCACAACTGGGGCAGGGGATGTTACTGGCATCTAGAGGGGAGAGGTCAAAGATGCTGCTAAACAACCTACAATGTACAGCACAAGCCCCTACAACAAGAATTATTCATGCCCAATGGCAACAGTGCCCAGGTAGAGATGTGCTGAAATTGCACTCTTCAGTGCCAGAGTAGAAGAAAGGGTAGAGAAAGTCTGCTGCAAAGGACACAGGTTCAGTTTGCTTCTCACAATTTAATTGAGGGTCAGCCCAAACATGAAGCTAATGAAATCAGCCCCTTTGGAATTCAAGAGAAATGGAACATTATTTTGGTAGTTTGATTACTATAAACAGATTTGCAAACGGGCCCATTACCACCCCAAAATCATCATCTTACATCTCAGAGACAACCTAATATGTAAGAAAACAAGAGGCCAAGTACCATGTACATAATGCAATCTGCATACATTCAAGAACAGCAGTTGGTGTGTAATTAACACAGGTGCTTCTCTAAAGGTATGAAACTATAATTAGCAATAAAGCTTTCATCTGACTTGCCTTCCCTGAGATGTGCTCTGATGATGAAAATAAGTTTAGCGTTTTAAGCCCATGCCTAAAATAAAGTAACTATTTGGGGGAACCAAAGTTCTTTGAAAGAGAATGAGCAATTATCCACAACTTTATGGGCCATAATTAATTGATCATTCACCACACGTTCACACTCCCAGAAAAGCATGAAACAGATACTGAAGTTTTAAAGCTCTCTTCAAAATCACACCCCACCCCAATCCCCAGCCCCATCCAGCCAAGCTTCAGTATTCAATGTTGTATTCAGAGTATGCAGCTTGGCTCAGAAGACTGTCTGTAAGACTGAATATTTAAACACATATTTATCTCAACTCTTAAGGCAAATATAGTTCATTAAAATACAGTTACAAGCAAAACATAATCCCTGTTTCTCTGTGGAAGGAACATTTGGTAGTTCGAAAGTCTAAAAACTCCAGTAAAGAAATTTGAACTCTATCTTTTTTCTTGGTGGAAGTTCTAAGTTTCTTTCTGCTCTATCAGCTGGCTGTTCCTTAATAGGAAGGATTTTTTCCTAATCATCATGAGGGTGAACCAGTTCAAACAGCTCCACAGATCACTGCTATTTGGTACAATACTATGTTCATCTGGTCAACTGCATGAGCTCTTAAGATTAGTGGTCGTTTATGGGCTTCCTACAGTGGTGTCTCGTCTAAGCAGGAAAGGGAACGAAAGGCACCTGTTCAGAGCCCCGCCCACATAAAGATTTATTTTCTGACATAAATCTATGTATCACAACAGAAAAAGTAATGAGAGGCAAGAAGGAGTGATGTCTTCCAGCTACTGCAGATCCGGGAGAGGAGCACAAAGTGAACCCAGTCAGGGAGACAGAGCAGCTTAGATGTGCAGAAGCTTCAAAAAATAAAACATCTTGGGTTAGGCTAAGAGGAAGTTTCTATTTTCAACCTGGGAAGCCCTTTTCCTGATCTGCTTTGTTATCTTTCAAAAACTAACCTCCCAAAAAATAAAAAAAATAAAAAAATGAGTAACTTTCTTCTCAGATGGCTTCAAATAGAATTAATCATTCCAATCTGGTGCTACCACAGTAGAGCATATATGGCTCTATTACAGTCATTGGACTATATAGTAACAAATTTACTTACTTACCTATGAGTTCATTTAGAGCACTTTTGATTTCCCACTGCTCAGTGGTGTGTCTGGCATAAAGCAAGGCATGAAATAAAGCATTGACCAATTAAATTAAAATTATATGAGATTCACATAATGCTGTATTGTTATGCTATAGTTTTGGAGTATAGTCAATTACATAATGGTTAACAGATACCAAGCACTTACTAAGTGCCAAGTACCATTCTAGGTGCTTATTAATTGGCATATAATATTTTTATTTGTGCATATTAACTGACTTATAACCATGTAAGGTGGATACTCATATCTCCATTTTATAGCTTAGTTAGCTAAGGCACAGAGAATTGCCTATAGTCACATGGCTAGTAAATGACAGGTAAGGAATCAAAGTAGACATTCTAGCTGCAAAGTCTAAGTTCTTTATTAGCAAATATTGATACAAGAGACTTCCAAGGAAACAGATGAACAGAGAAGAATCTAATACTGGTTGATGTTGTAAGGAAGTGCAGAGCTTATTAGGCTGGAAACCTGGAGCAGATTTCAGGAAGGCCTAGGGCTAAGCTAAGCCATTCAGGGTGCTCATCACCTCCTCAGAGTTCTCTGCGTCCTAATGCAGGTCATCCTTCTCAGCCCTGGAACTCTGAAACAGGGCTAAATAGGATACATCACTGTTTCTCAACCACAGCAGTACTGGCCTTTGGGATCAGATTCTTTGTGGTTTGGCACTTGTCTTGTGCTTGCAGAATGTTTACCGGCATTGGTGGCCTCTACCCACTAGATCCCAGGAGCACTCCCTCCTTCTCCTGTGGTTGAAACAGGAGAAAAGTATCTTCAGATATTTCCATATGTCCCCTGAGAGGTAAAATTGCCACCAGTTGAGGACCCCCAAGATACACATAGCCTCTAACTAGACAAGAATGCCTCACAAAGTGTAGAATGACTCTACTCTTTTCTACCATCAGAGCATACCACACTCTGCGTGGAATGACACTTCTTGGGCCACATGTACTTGCCCATTCTTCCCCAACTGGATGTCAGCAGGATAGGATGTGGTATTAAAGTTCAGCTGTTTTATTCACTGCTTGGGATTCAGTGCTCCTATGCAGAGGCTCACTCACTTAGAGGAAAAGAAATACTACTTCTAGGTTTGCCCTGGAATCAGAAAACTCTTAATCAGACTAACACACCCTAGGAGGTAAGAAGGGCAATTATAATCGTTTCCATTTAAAAGAGCATGAACATGAGGCTCAGAAAGGTTAAGTGATTTGTTCAAAATCACAAAGCTAGTTCATGTTAGAACTAGAGCTCAAACCCAGATCCTTTTATCTCAAACTTTATTATAGCTCCCTGCCACCCGCAGGGGAGGAGAGCTTTCAAAAGACCAATTAAAGCAAAAAGATAGGCAAAAACTTCCCAACTGCTTTCTGATAACTAAATCATCTTGAGTAGAGTGGGAGATGTCCAAACATTAGGAATACTTAAAATGAAGTAGAATACAGGGCTGAATAGGAAGCAGCCTCTGCAGATGAGAAATACATAAGGATCCTGCCACATCACATCCATCTGTAACTCACACCATTTTGTTAATAATAGATCTAAGCATTCCTGCAGTAAACCCACCCGCTAAAAATTCCTCAGTGCAGATGAACAGTCACTGAAAATATATGTCTTGTCTTGCACCAGCCTGTGGGGTAACAACAGCACATTACCCACTGGCCTCATGTTGACATCGGTACCCACGACCTCTTTTGCTAGCAGGAGGTCATGATCTAATGTGCCTACCACACTGAAACAGCCAGTGACAACAGCCAGACTGACAGGCAGAAAAATAGCTCTCTCTGAAGAATTAGATATTCTCCTAATCGGGATGATCAGACCCAAACATCTGACACTGCTGTAGCCACAACAGCAGGAAGAGTTTGTTCCCAGTCACCATCAGTCTAACAGATCAGTCTTTGTGCCCACTGGCTAAAATGTTGCTTGTAGTTCTGTATACTCCAGCACAGCTCTTATAGGATGACAGAATCTGTAATACCATGGCCTCTAATCCCCACGGCCAAGTGTACTCCTTTGGAAGTTATAATGCCTATGCTAAAAGTGTTTGATCATTCATTCATTGAGCATGTATTATGGAAACCTATTCTAATCCTTGTTTCTGGGCTAGAAATACCAAGAGAAATAAGAAAGGATTCTTTTCCCAAATATCTTGCATAATTAAAGAAAATACAAATATACAAACGTATAATTGAATATGTCAGTCAAGCCTGATAAATAAGGCTGAAATGCAGCAGGATCAAAGTGGACTCTCCAATGTGACTAATTGTTTCTAGGATCTCAGGGGGGTGGATGAAAGATAGAAAGATCTACCCAGCAGACGGAATAGCAACAGCAAAGGCACAGAAGTATGAAATACTAGAGCAAGTTTTGGGTTCCACTTGAAGTTCAGTAGGGCTACAGCAGAGGCTATGAATAGATAAGTCATCAATCATGGTGGACTTCATTCTTTCATTCCAATAAACTGATTTATACTTCCCCTTATGGATAAAGATGATAGAAAGATGGGGAGCTCGTTGTGATAAGAAGAGAGACATGTTCAAGTTTGCATTTAGAAACAGTATTTTTCTAATAAAATAAGGAATTGATATATCAAGCAAGCAAGACTGAAAGTAGAGAAGGCTCCCAATGAGGGTGTATAGAATGAAATGGAGCTTGTATTCCAGCAGTGGACACAAAATATATAAAATGTTCAAAGAGATTCAGGTATATTTGTTTTTCAGTTAATTCTCTGAGGCCAGTAGCATTATTCTCTGCATTAAACTGATGAGAACATTGTACCAGTCAGGGTGTGGCTAGGAAAACAGAAGCCACTCTATGTATTCCAGGTATAGAAAATAGGTAATGAGAGATAATTATATTATTGGGAAGAACTAGGAGAGCAAAAGCTGGGAAGCAACCACCAGCAATCCTAGGCTATAGGTAGCAACAAAGTCACTTATTTTAAGAGCTCACCAGCAAGCCTCTAAAAGTTTTAAGAATCTCCAGGAAGCTTCTACCACTGTTTGGAGCTATAGCAGCTAACAAATCATTCTCAAGAGTTCTCTGGGAAATGACTGTGACTCACATTTGCCAGGTGTCTGGCTACAACAGCTTCTAGAGAATGGTGGCTCCTCCCCTCCTGCCTCCCAACATTTGTGCCAGTGCCTGTCACTGGCTACCTCTAACATGAAATCATACAGTGAAAAAATGCTGGGAAAGTGTTCCTGTTTCTCTGCAATATGATGCAGAAGGGACCTTTAGAAGGGAATGGTGGTGGTGATGCCAAGTGGATAACATGGAGTACAACATAGAAATTGAGGCACAGGAAATTTGGGTGACTGTCCCAAGAACACCTAGGAATTGAGACCAGAGAAATCAAACAATTTGCCCAAGGTAACATAGCTCATACAAAGTAGAGCCAGGATTTTGGACCTATGCAGTCATATTACAATGCTTACCAATTTTACCACTATGTTGATACGGGAAGTTAGAAGGGAAAAAGAGAGTAAGCTACTGAAAGGTTTCAGGTTGGAAAATGACCTTAGATGTTGTTAAGAATACGTACAATAATGTACCAAGTAGAGATGTGGCCTGAAGGTGGAAATCATCAATATACAAGTGGAGAATGGGGTCACTGGAGGTTTAACAAGGACATGTGGCAGTGTCCTGCATGTAGCATAGGGGTTTATCTGCTGGCAGGTGCAGAGTGGGAGACTATAGTAGGGAAAGGTAATTTGACGTAGGAGCACATTGTGTATAAAGGCTCCAAGAGGTGATTGGGCATGATTTGTTACAGGAACTGTGAATTCTTCACTATGGCTAGAGCTAAGGGTATGTGTGGGTAAGAATGGAGGAAGGAGGCTAGAAAGGTGGTAGAACTAAATCATGGCAAAGCTTGGGAGTTTGGGGAGTTTACTGGCTGTATAAAGCATGATCAGTTCATATTTATAAAAATCACTCAGCCAAATGCTTCTGAGGCCTAAGAAAAAGTAAGCAGTATGTTCGCTTATTTGATTTATCCCAAAGCTTCTCTAGTTAATTTATCTTCACCTATTGAAAGGGAGAAAGTGAATGAATTAAGCCAAAGCTGATTTGTCATTTAAAACAAAGCATGTTATTACACTCACCTTTCCCTGAATGATCCTGTCTGTCCTAACACACAAGAGAAGAAGAAAGGTTAGGCTTCTGATATATTTGTTATCTGGTATCCATCTGCTAGTGTCCAATAATGCCGATAAGCACCACAATGGCAGTCGCTTCTCATTGCAGGACCTGCAGGCACAGTTACTTTCTGCCAATACCAGACGCACAAAAGGCAAATGCTATGAGACCCTACAGCTAAGCCCTTGGACATAAAAGCTCTGCACATTCCATTCACGCAAACCAGGACTAAATGGTCATTTATAAAGCAAAATGGTCACCTAGATATGGTCACATTGCAAGGATGATTAGCAGGTTTGTGGGAAGGGAGAACATACTGTGTTGACAACAGGACATGCCTGACTTAAGAGGGGAAATGGCATGTTTTACTTTAATGCAGAGTTAACACTTGTAAATGAGAACCATTTAGAGGGAAAGCACAGATGGGACTCTGGAATTGATTCTTGGTGGGAGGGAAAGGAAAAAGGACTAGAGGAGAGGGAAAAAAAATCTTGAAAATGGGCCCTACACTCCGTTACAAACTAAAGGTGTTTCAGAAGCTGCTGACCTTTTCACGGTGGCATTGATCCAGCCACAGGGGAAACAAAGCTGCAAAGAAAATAAAGTCACCTCAGCGTAATAGGGTAAAGCAAATTGTGAAAAGAAGAAAGAAGTTGATCTTGAAAGGCAAATACATTGTCAGGCCAACGCCACCTGGACAGGCATTTTTCACCAAGGTCGCTCTAAGGTAGGAACTACTATGACTACAGGGAAAAGGGTACTGAATTACATGAGCCCACATATCAAGTAATCACAGCAGTAATTTCAACAGCAAGGATGCATCTCTGCTCTTCTTTCTTCTTCTGGGCTTTTCATTGACAACTTTGCTTCATTCACACTTGGTTCTCCAGAGGCTTGTTCATTCGTTGTACAGGCATCCCGGTAATATATAAAACTAATATATTCATCAAACACCTGACGTTAAAGCTGCAAGAAAACTGAGCAGTACGCTCACAGAATAAGGAAGAAAGGAAGAAGAAAGAAAACTGGTAAACAGAAAGAAGGCTTGGCAAAAGACAGTTACCTTAAGAAAAAGGAATTGACAAGACAAGAAAAAATCCAGAGATCTGAAAAATATGAAAGCAGTTTAAGTCAGTGAACATGTATTTTGGTGATAAGTGAAAATCAAGAAAAAGAAAATTATCTGATAAATACAATGGGGAAGTTCAGCTAAGGAAAACAACAGCCAAAATCAAGACTATTTTTCTCAGAAGTGCTTTAAGAGGCTTATCATAAGATAACCACACCAAGGGTAGGGAGACGATAACTTTCCTTGAATATTAATTTCATCATATATGTTGATTATATGATTTCAAGTTAATCAAATTAGGTAAATGAACCAATTACTTTCCCAATTCAGTGTTCTTCATCTATTTAATCAACATTATTGGGCAGCTAACATAGCACTGTGATAGACACTGGGTTTACAAATATATATAAAACATAGTGTCTGCTCTCCAAGAATTCATAGTACCCTCAGATTAGAGCAATTTGCAAGCAAATAATGACAGAAATATAAGTGCTCAAACCAGGAGTTAAGCAGGCACTGAGCTACGGGTTTATCAACCCCCCCGTGAATATAAAACCTATATTCATTTTGTAACCTAGTTTTGGTTAGGAAAAGTTCAGACTCTCTGAGGAATGCCAGCATTACAGGGCTGAGAAAGCAGTACATTCAACTACATTTCTTCATTAAACTGTCTTAGAAAGGATCTTTCCCAGTTAGTGTTCAAACAGAATTTGCAGTGCAAACAGGGAGAAGAGAGAAGGAAAAGTGAACAAGCTTGGCTCTACCCCAAGAATTTCTATTTTAGAAGGTAGGGAGACCTGCAGGGCACATAGCTTGCTGCAATCTGCCAAGTAGAAGCATCGAATCATAGTCAAAGGCAGTGAGAATGCAGGCCACCCCTGTTCAGGATCCCAGTTGCCTATGACTTCAAATCTAACTGAATCATTGAGTTGACTCAGTTGAGTCAAACTTAAAACCCTTGTCAGAAGAGTCAGCTGAAACAGCCTCCATTTGCTAAAACTGGAACAATTAGAGGAATAAAATTGAGCAGTATTGTATTATAACCCCGAGTATAAAATAAATATCAATGAGTCTTCCTCCTCAATACACATAGCCCCAGCTTAATGATGAGAAAAAAAAAATCAGACAAGTCCAAATTGAGGGATATTCTTAAAAACGATACCTGACCAGTCCTCTTCAATATTGTCAAAGTCATCAAAAACAAAGAAACTGTCTCAGCCAAGGAAAGCCTAAGGCAACATAATGACTAAATATAAGTGGTAGCCTGAATGGGATACTGTAACAGATACAGGACATTAGGCCAAAACTAAGGTAATCTGAATAAAGGTATGGACTTCAGTTAAACACAATGTATTAACATTGGTTCATTAATTGTAACAACATATTGAGCTAATGTAAAATGATAATAGGAATACTGCAAGCTCTTTACACATCTTTACAATTTTTCTGTGAATCTAAAACTGCTCTTAAAAAGTGCATTTAAAAACAGAGAGAGAAAGAGGAAATACATCCTTGGCAGATAACATAGGACCCATTTATTCCTCAGTAATCCATTTAGGTAGCTGCCATAATTATCCCCATTTTCAGGGGATAAAGCCGGCACAGATTGGTTAAGTAAGTTTTTCAAGGTCACATATTTGGTAAAGTCAGGATTCAGATCCAAGCCAACAGACTTCAGAGAGCATGCTTTTAGCCATCACACTGTACTGATACCCTATAGTACAGAAAAATGTGCCTTCTAATCTGTATCTGTACTTTGTTCACACTCACCCCATCCATGGACAGGACCCAGAGCACTGCTGCCGAGCTCTCCTAGTACAGATTCTGATATCTTCTCCTGCCTGGTTACTTCCTTGGATGCCTTATCCACAGCCTAGTGCTGCAGCTATCCATTTTCACCATTTGCCTCAAGATTTGGAGCCAAATTGGCCCCTTTTGACCATCTCCAAGCATCCCTGATCTTCCTGGGGCTAATATCCTCGGCACTGTTTCCTATACCCTGTGGCCAGAGTGAGGGCCTGAGTCAAGTGTCTACTCCAACATGAGGCATAAGCCAGCAGGTCCCAGCTGGTGGCCAAAGTTCTGCTTATGAGATCATAGAGAGGGCCATGGTGAAATTGCCTTGGCAAAAATTATAACAGTGATAAAATTGTGACAGTGAAAGAGATCTGACCTAACTGATTCAATCTTGCCTTTAACCTCCAAGTTGCCCTTGTTCATTCTTGGGCTTAGGCTGAAGTAACTTTGGGAGAAATTTAATTTATAGTTTAACTTTGAAACAAAGATGATAACAGCCCTTCTCCAAAACAAACCCTCTCCTTTCCTGGAGACCAGACTGCCTTTGTAAAAACAAACAAACAAAAATAGCCACATGATTAGAAATTATGGTTCAGGAGTCACGCAGCCAGAGGGTAGAAGATTGCTAGCTTCCTCAGCTGCTCCCATAATAACATCACTACCATCATGTGCCTAAGATTGGTGTTTGAGGTATTTTTCAGATCCTGCATTCTGATAGATCAGCTGGCATCATTCAGACTGGTAAACCGGCTCATTTAGTCTTGAAGCCCCTACCCAGGAACTGACTCTATGCAAGAGAACAGCTTCAACTACCTATGATTTCACACCAGGCCCAACCATTCAGCATTCCCCATCTCCAACCTCCCTGCCCACCAGACTATCTTTAAAAACTAGCGTCCAAATTTTCAGGGAGGTTAATTTGAGTAATAATAAAACTCCAGTCTCCTTTGCAGTCAGTTGTATGTGTGTTAAACTCTTTCTCTGTTGCAATTCTCCTGTCTTGATAAATTGGCATATCTGGGCAGTGGGCAAGAGGAACTCATCAGGCAGTTACAATGAGAGAGACCAAGGATTATAGCTTGTCTAATAGATGCCAGCCAAGACCCCCATGCAGGATGGGGGTGAGCAGGCTTCTGATGACCCTAATTTGAAGACAATGGCCCTAACTGGGGAGAAAGGGAGGTCACAAAAGAGGAAAACTGTGTGGTCTTAAATGGAAGGCTGGCAGGAAGAACAGCTCTGAATGCTGAACACAGGCAATATCTAAGATGTGCTGTCAAGGTTGGAATAAAGAGAGCAAAGCATATGAAAAGCTGTAAGAAACAGTATTCTGAATGTAACAGAGCACTCTCCTCACCTTAGTGTGGCAGCAACTGAAAAGGAGAGTGGCTGCAGCAAGGCTCAACTTAGGGGTTGGCCTATGTTATTCAACACTCGGTTGGACTCTTAATATGGAAGCCAGAGAAAACACAGGTTTTAATCCAAGAAGTGCTCTCAGCATGGTACCCAGAAGCCCAGTCTCACTAGCAGAGGTAATGTGGTGCACTAGAAAACTATAAGGCTCTGAAATCAGAGCAAGTTGCTCAACATCTCTGATCTGCATCTCTTCAACATACAGTGAGAGCAAGAACCTTTACTTCAGAAAGTGATTGTGAGGATTAAATGAAGTTGTAGATGTAAAGCTCTTAGCACAGTGGTTGGCACCCAAGAGCAGCATAGAAAATAGTTTTCTATAATTCACATTACAGTGATGAATACAGTGGTAGAAATAACTCCAGAAGTTGACCATGAAAATAAACACTGGTTTTATGACTATTTGTGGAATGCTTATTGAATAGTTTATTGGATGTCCATTACGTGCTAAGTGGAGGAGGCAAGAAGCAAAATCAGTGAGAGAGAGCTCACAGGCCTATGGAAAAGGTAGGCAACAACCAATTAACTATACACAAGAGTGTGTTCACTAAGAACCTGGAAGAAGTACTCTGCATGTGCCATAGGCACAAAGATGGAAACTCAAGATCGCCATTCGTGGAAGGACTTGCTGCCCAACTGCAGAGAGCATCATTAGCAGACATTCTCCAGCTGTCAGTTCTTTCAGGGTGCACTTCAGCTGCAAAGAGATGCCTGATCTGAGGACACAATCTGCACAGGGCAGTGAGCATCTGGCAAGGGGAGGCAGATGGAGGTAAAAAGGTCTGGTCATTTTGGTCCAACAAAGGAAACTTAGGTACAGTATGTGTTCCTGATCTTTGTCATGACAGAATTATAATTTCTTCCTCTTCTCTCTCTACCTACTCCTACTTCCTCCCCTTTCCTTTCATAGGTGTTGATCCCTCATAAATATTTTGCACCTCTAATGCCATCTCAACAGCATCTGCTTCCAGAGAACCCAACTTGTAACAGGAAGAAAGAGACTGGTCAATAAAAATGGATAGCAAAAAATTCCTGGGTTGACCAGGAGATCCAAAAAGATTTCATCATAGAGGACATTCTTAGGTTGATTTCTGCATTTGATTAGATTTTAAGGAAGCAGAGATAGGGGAAATAAAATTGCAGACTGGGAATTAAATGCATAAAATCCACATACAATGCATGAGATTAGCCATATGGGGAAATAAACCTAGAAAATGTCTGTAAATGTGTGACTGAGGAAACCAGGAACACTGAAACCTCCAATCAAGGTGATTTGGGAGTAATTTCAAGGAATGAGAAGTGCAGTGTGATTGTAATTTACTAAGCAGAAGGAAGCCTAATCAATGACATTATACTCTGTTTAGAGACAGGCTGAACAGAAAGGGGGATGGGCAGACCGAGGTAGAACAGTACTTTACAAGGTGACACAGCGTAAGGCTGGGGATGCTCAGGGCGATTTTCTGAGATTTTTTTTTTTTTTAATTATCTGGGGCAGGGAAATGGAGTATTTTTGCCTGCCTTAAAAATTCCCTAGTAAAAAATGTTCCTAGTCAAGCTTTATGGCACCTCACTTTTCAAAGAGCCCCTCAGCTTTATCCCTGTTTAGCCTGTTTTTAAGGTGTATAGTTCTAGGCACTTTAAATATATTATATTTTATTGTTCACCCTCACTTTCTAGACAGCAAGTATTACCACTTTGATTTTGAGAAAGGAGGAACCCAGGGTCCTAAATAGTAAATGACTTGTCGGCAGTCAGCTGTTAGGTCAAAGAATGCAGATTCTGCACATTGGTCTATTACGCCCTAGGCACTGGGGTTTATAACTGCAAAATCATTCCTTTCAAACTGCACCTGAGGTTTCCAGTTGACCCTAGCTCTATTGTATTGGAACTTGGAAAGACAAGAGGACAGGCAGGCAGGGTGGAGCAAGGGGTAGTTAGCACACTGAATCCTCATTTACTATGAGAGAAAGGCAATAGGTAATAAATAAAATTGTATAAAGGATAGCAATACAAGTACATTATTAGAAGAACGGAAGTAAACAGTTTAAGAAGAAACTTCCTTAGGGAAGGAGTAGGAAGGAATGAACAGTAGACTGCTGTTTTTATCATAAGCCATGTAACGCATTTCATATTAATACATGAATCATATGAATTAAACAACGGTCTACTAAGAGAAAAATGTTTGTGTGGGACGGTCTGAAAGAGATGCCATCAATCCATTCCTATAAATCCTTTACACCTCCATTCCTGGATTAAGCCAGAATAGCAAACAGCCACATCCCATAGCACAAGGAGAGCATTAGCAAGCTGGCAGGGCCCATAACACTGGGGTGGGGTTGGGGGGGGGGTGCTAATCGTTGCTCAAAAACCACCACCCCTTGACTGTGTTTGTGGATTGTTACGATGTACTAACCAGCCTACCAGAGCCCACTACTATTAAAGCTTCCTCTGAGCACATGCTCATTAAGGAAATCTCTCATCATTTTCTCCTTCCCTTCAAGGTGAGAATATCCTAGTCTGCCTGAGATAAATGTCTGACCTGCCTGACAGTTACTGTAAATTATTGAATTGACATTCTGAGATATCACATATAATCAAGTTCTACGAGCATGTCAAATATAATCCTGTCCCTAAGAGATGGAACTCTTCTCAGCAAACTGGCAAAATCAGATTTCTGAGGCAGCAAGACACAGACCCTGGATAGTTGTGATTTTGAGCAGAGGAAATGCCACGTTGCTCGTGATCTCTGTGTAATCAGTTATGCACCCTTCTGCTTGTGATACCCTCTGCCTCACTGTGAGCCACAGATGGGTCCTATGAGAACTCACAGGGTCAAACTTGGACTTGGGTTTTATTTTATTACTCTTCTCATCAACAGTGAGCACCATGAACACAGGCAATTTGTCTTTTCATCTTCATATCCTCAGCACTTTGCATGCCATCTAATAAACAGAAGACCTTCAATTATTGTTAGCCGAAGATGAATAAGTGATACTAATTGTGATATGAAACAATGTAGGAATGGATCAGTGCCAAGGAGAATGCTCAATCGGGTGAATTAACATTCCAGGAACTATGCTGGAGGCAGCCGTGAGTCAGAGATGAGCATCCTTGGGCCCCGTGAAAAGTGGCTGTCATGATTACAACAGTAAATTGAGGCACAACAGTTTCATACATATCAAATAAACACAGGCCCATGGACATAATTATCTCTCCTACCCTACCCTTCTATCCATACTTTACTCCTTATTGGTTCTTTATACACATTTTTCATTTACTTACCCATTCATTCATTGACTCAGCAAACAGGTTTTTCAGCACCTACTATGCACCAGGATCTATGACTGTAAAAACTTTTATAAATTGTGTTTATAAACATTCACACCCTACCAATCAAATTGCCACAGTTGCCCTCTCCCTGATGAACCTGGTTGGATCCTGTTGGAGATTCTATCTTACTTGACAAATTGAATGCCCCAGTTGATGGAAACTTGAAAGCAACAGTATTTTGGAAGCTTCTTCTTCCCCTCCATGTTAAATTCTACTTTCCCTCACCTGTTAAATCACTCTTGTTAAATTACTCACTGTTAAATCATTGTTGCATGTTAATGAGTTAGTAGAAGAGCTGGCACTATGATATAAAAGAAAGTTATCTCTGCCCCAGACCCCATAGGGAAACCTCCGGACTTCACCTGCGCCTCATTCTTGCCTGGGATACATGTGAAGATGAGTATAGGTTCCCTAACAAGCTAACCTTTCCCTATAATGATCACTCCTACGTCACATTTCTGTCCACAGATTTTCTCCTTACTAGTTCTGTACACACATTTTTCACTTACTTATTCATTCATTCACTGACTCAACAAACATGTTTTTTAGCACCTATTATGCACCAGGCTCTATGATTCTAAAAACTACCATAATATATCTCCTGTCTCAGTTTGGCTAGGTCCCATGTATTAGAAAGAAATCTGAAACATTCAGATGTTAAGAAAAAATGTCCTAGTATCCCTTTACTTACAATCATGTAGACCAAATACCTGGATATTTCCATACATAAATAAATATTTATTGACTCTTTCTACTACATAATTAGCATCAATTTAGCCTTTATGATAGAAAGGATTTAAGATGTAGCTTGTATTCAGCTACATTTAATATATAGCAGAAAATATGTTAAACATTTTCAGTGAAGTAGGTTAGACAAATCCGCACACATGAAACAATAAAAATAATGTAAGAAGTTCCAAAATGTGTGATCCAGTCTCTAATTTTTTGGGGATTCAGAGCTATAATTATTGTAAGAGTTGAGATAAGTGAGTGGGAGCAGTTTAGTTAGAGCTGGTGAGTCCAGACTCGTTTACCAAGTAGCTACAGGCAAGTTACTTCACTTCTCTAGGTACCCATTTTCCCTAGTATAAATTGAGAAGCCTGAATTCAACGATTTATAAAATTACTTTTAGCTCTGAATTCCTTGTATTCCTCTAGGACAAACCACAGAAAGCCTTAGGCTGAGGCACTAACTTCATCTGGGCCTTTGCGAATAAACAAATGTGGATGTTTCTATTCATATTGACATCTTTAGCTATACATCTCAGGTGTTAAAAAAATCATCTTATATAAGTGAGCCACACCTTAATTCAAGAATTTCTTGTTTTTAAGTGGGCATCTAAATTCTATTATCATTGCTCTTTAACTTGAGAATTGAAGGATGTGTCAAAATTACTCACTTTAAGTCATATTTGCATAGTACCTACAATTGCAAGCAAGTGTGAATGTACAGGTGTCCCTCCTACACAAACCCAGCACTGAGACACCAAAATGATGAAATCTGGCTGCCTTGTTTCTAGCAAAAAAATAAATATCTTAGAGCGGGAAGAGAATGCCAGCGAGGAAGGCTAACAAGAGTGTAAAACATGCATGCAAAAAGCTCCAAGCAAGGGCTGCAGCAGTTGCTGCAGAGAGCAGCCCCTTAACAGTAACTTTCATCCAATCATTTCTGCATTTTCACTCCATGCCTGATGTGTGTGTGTGCATATGTGTGTGTGTCTACATATATGCACACATTGGTTGTGAATGCCCCAATGCTATCAATGTTATATGTGATTATGTCTTCTGCAGAGGATCTATCACTAAAAACTGACATTAGTAACAAGTTTAAAGGTTCTAGTGATTTCAGAAATGCCTACCTCCAACACTGAAAACAAAATGTATAACCAGACAATAAGAGGATAAGGGAAAAATGCTAGGTGCAGTTGACTGCTTTCTCTTGTCTCCCTACTTAAGAGACAAAATAGAGGATTAAGTCTGGAATAGAATCCTTTCTTAGGAGAACAGGCCTATTCTGGTGACTCTGTTCTAATCACAAGTATAAAGCAGGGTCAGCCTACATTTGCCTCTCATGTTGTTATATATAAATGTATCAATATATTACCAGCTACCCCTTCAACAGGTAGATATTCATACAAAGTTAACTTATATCTTAATTTTATGCTTAATAAATATATCTTAAAAAACATGCTTTGCATGTTAGAGGTTGCTAGAGATGATGTTTATTTCACTCCAAGACCAAGGAATTTTTTTTGGTCCAGCCTGCCCACTTCCCTGAGAAGTTGTCAGAGACAATAGTCCTGTAAAGAGTAATGCCAAATGGAAAGTAATGTACCACAGTGGCCAAAACTCCAATGCCAAGCTCTCAGATAAACAGGATATAACTGAATGTTTCAACCCTTAAAGGAGTTGGAGGTCTTATCCCTCATCAACCAGCTGCAAAAAGAGACCACGTCCCTGAAAACTTGTAAGCACCAAGGAGAAAAGAAAAAAAGGGATTCGAGAGATTGGCTATGCATGCTGCCATTCTGAGTCTTAGAGATTCCAGGCAAAGCATTTGATAAAAACATTTTTTGAGTGCCACCAGGAAAATAACGTACAGAAGAAATCCTGTCTTAATCTGTTTTCTGTTGCTGTAAGAACATACCAGAGACTGGGTAATTAATAAGAAAAAGAAATTGATTTCTTATAGTTCTAGGGTCTGCAAAGTCCAAGGTTAAGGGGCTATATCAGGGGAGGACAGAAAGTAAAACATGGAATCGGGCATCGCATGGTGAGAGGGCAGTCAGCTCAGGTCCCTCTTCCTCTTCTTATAGAGCCACTAGTCCCATCATGGGGGTCCTCACCCTAATTCTAATACCTTCCAAATGCTCCATCTCTAAATATCATCAACATCTAAATTTGGGGATTAAGCTTTCAACACATAAAATTTGGGGGACACATTCAAACCATAGCAGATCTCATCCTGGAACTTCACTAGATACTAAGTATATACATTTTATCTCATTTAATTTCCCCCTGAAATCTATGAAATTATACAATTAAAGAAGATAAAGTGAGTTGCCCAAGGCCACTAATAACTGACACAGGTGGGATTCAAACCCCAGTTGTTCTAAGTCCAAAGTGTATATTATTGCTACTTTGCTATATTAGTGACAGAAGAGATGTTATTAATATTATGAAAAGACATTAACCAAGAATAAGTCTACCATGGTGGCACCCACCACTTTGGTTTGTATTTTTAAAGAATCCATCACAGTTACGTTTGCCACTGCAAATTAAAGTCATTTGAACTGTGATGATTCAAGCAAGGGTGCACAGACAATATTAAAAATGAAATGCCATTGTGAGTTAATGAGACATCAGAAAGCTTTTAACCTCAGGCTGCAAAACTGTGTTGTTAATGCCAATGCTCATAAACAGGGTCTTTATCAAGAAGAGAAGAGATTGGAAATACATGCTACTCATTTATAAAGACAAGGGCCAGGAGGTAGGAAAATGCCAGCAATCAAGCAGCAGCACCCCTGTGCTGTAAGCTGGGCTCTAAATGCCACCAGTCTGATGACCCAACAATGTTCCTTCCCAGCAAGAACCCTGCCAGAGTCCAGTCCGAACAGCTACTGGGTGGAAATGCAGCCTGAGATAAACCCACAGTCACTTCACTGCACCTAGCTTCTAGGTCAAAGAGTGTGAAATCTGTGATGTTACCTAATTTGTAAATACAGAAACAAAAAATATAATTATCTACAATGCTCTGGACATAATGTAATATTAATTTTAAGTGGCTTAAATGAGAAGTAGAAGTAAACCTCACTTTAAACCATAGTGTAGAAAATCATCATATCAATGTTTTTAACTACTCATGTCACTAAATATAATAATGAAATACAAGTTGATAAGAATGACGTGCCTAGGTTGCTGGCAAGATGGCTACATAGAAACAGCTCCAGTCTACAGCTCCCAGCAAGATCAACACAGAAGGCGGATGATTTCTGCATTTCCAACTAAGGTACCTGGCTCATCTCACTGTGACTGGTTAGACAGTGGGTATAGCCCATGGAGGGCAATCAGAAGCAGGGTGGGGCACTGCCTAACCTCAGAAGCACAAGGAGTCAGGGAACTCCCTCCCCTAGCCAAGAGAAGCCATGAGGGACTGTGCCATGAGAGACAGTGCTTTCCAGCCCAGATACTATCCTTTTCCCACAGTCTTGCAACGTGCAGATCAGGAGATTCCCTGAGGTGCCTACACTACCAGGGCCCTGGGTTTCAAGAACAAAACTAAGCAGCCATTTGGGCACACACTGAGCTAGCTGCCAGAGGTTTTTTTTTTTTTTTTCATACCCCAGTGGCACCTAGAATGCCAGTGAGACAGAACCATTCACTCTGCCAGAAAGGGGGCTGAAGCAAAGGAGACAAGTGTTCTAGCTTAGCAGATTCCACTCCCATGGAGCCCGGCAAGCTGAGATCCACTGGACTGAAATTCTCACTGCCAGCACAGCAGTCTGAAGTCAACCTGGGACACTTGAGCTGGGCAAGGGGAGGGATGTCCACCATTACTGAGGCTTGAGTAGGCGGTTATCCCCTAACAGTGCAAACAAAGCTGTCCAGAAGTTCAAACTGGTTGGAGACTACCGCAGCTCAGCAAAGCCCTGTAGCCAGACTGCCTCTCTAGACTGCTCATCTCTGGGCAGGGGATCTCTGAAAGAAAGGCAGCAACCCCAGTCAAAGGCTTATAGATAAAACTCCTATCTCCTTGGGACAGAGCACCTGGGGGAAGGGGCAGCTGTGGGCACAGCTCCAGCAGACTTAAACATTTCTGCCTGCCTGGCTTTAGAGAGCAGCAGATCTCCCAGCACAGTGCTTGAGCTCCTTAAGTGAGTCCCTGATTCCCGAGCCTCCTGACTGGGAGACACCTCCCAGTCAGGGGTTGACAGACACCTCATACAGGAGAGCGCCAGCTGGCATCTGCTGGGTGCCCCTGATGGGTACCCCATCCGAAGGTAACCAACATCAAAGACCAAAGGTAGATAAATCCATGAAGTTGAGGAAAAAAACACAGAAAAATGCTGAAAATTCCAGAAACCACAATACCTCATCTCCTCAAAAGGGTTACAACTCCTCACCAGTAAGGAAACAATACTGGATAAAGAATAAGTTTGACGAGGTGACAGAACTTTAGCTTCAGAAGGTGGGTAATAACAAATTCCTCTGAGCTAAAGAAGCATGTTTTAACCCAATGCAAGGAAGCTAAGAACCTTGAAAAAAGATTAGATAAATTGCTAACTAGAGCAATCAGTTTAGGGAAGAACATAAATGACCTGATGGAGCTGAAAAACACAGCAAAAGAACTTTGTGAAGTATACACAAATATCAATAGCCAAAGTATCAAGTGGAAGAAAGGATAGCAGAGACTGAAAATCAACTTAATAAAATAAAACATGAAGACAAGATTAGAGAAAAAAGAATGGAAAGGAACTAGCAAAGCCTCCAAGAAATATGGGGCTATATGAAAAGACAAAACCAGTACGTTTGACTGGTGTACCTGAAAGTGATGGGGAGAATGGAACCATGTTGGAAAATACTCTTCAAGATGTTATCCAAAAGAACTTCCCCAACCTAGAAAGACAGGCCAATATTCAAATTCAGGAAATACAAAGACTACCACAGAGACACTCCTTTAGAAGAGCTACCCCAAGACACACAATTGTCAGATTCACCAAGGCGAAATGAAGGAAAAAATGTTAAATGCAGCCAGAGAGAAAGGTCAGGTTACCCACAAAAATAAATCCTTCAGACTAACAGTGGATCTCTCTGCAAAAACCCTACAAGCCCGAAGAGAATGGAAGCCAATATTCAACATTTTAAAGAAAAGAATTTTCAACCCAGAATTGCATATCCAGTCAAACTAAGCTTCATAAGTGAAGGTGAAATAAAATCCTTTATGGACAAGCAAATGCTGGGACATTTTGTCACCACCAGGCCTACCTTACAAGAGCTCCTGAAGGAAGCACTAAATGTGAAAGGAAAAACAGATACTAGCCACTGCAAAAACATACCAAATTGTAAAGACCACCAACACCATGAAAAAACTGCATCAACTAACAGGCAAAATAACCTGCTAGCATCATAACGACAGGATCAAATTCATACTTAACAGTATTAACCTTAAATGTAAACATGTCAAATGTCCCAATTAAAAGACACAGACTGGCAAATTGGATAGAGTCAAGACCCGTTAGTGTGCTGTATTCAGGAGACCCATCTCACATGCAAAGACACACATAGGCTCAAAATAAAGAGATGGAGGAAGATTTACCAAGTAAATGGAATGCAAAAAAATCAGGGTTGCAATCCTAGTCTCTGATAAAACAGACCTTAAACCAACAAAGATTGAAAAAGACAAAGAAGGGCATTACATAATGGTAAAGGAATAGCTGCAATAAGGAGAGCTAACTATCTTAAATATATATGCACCCAATACAGGAGCACCCAGATTCATAAAACAAGCTCTTAAGAGACCTACAAACAGAGACTCCCACACAATAATAGTGGGAGACTTTAACACCCCACTGTCAATATTGGACAGAACAACAAGACAAAAAATTAACAAGGATATCCAGGACTTCAACTCAGCTCTGGACCAAGCAGACCTAACAGACATCTACAGAACTCTCCATCCCAAATCAACAGAATATACATTCTTCTCAGCACCACATCACACTTATTCTAAAACTAACCACATTGTTGGAAGTAAAACACTACTCAGCAAATGCAAGAGAATGGAAATCATAACCAACAGTCTCTCAGACCACAGTGCAATCAAATTAGAACTCAGGCGTTTGATAAAATGCAACACCCCTTCATGCTAAAAGCTCTCAATAAACTAGATATTGATGGAACATATCTCAAAAATCATAAGAGCTATTTATGACAAACCCACAGCCAATACCATACTGAATGGGCAAAAGCTGGAAGCATTCCCTTTGAAAATCAGCACAAAACAAGGATGCCCTCTCTCTCACCACTCCTATTCAACATAGTACCAGAAGTTCTAGCCAGGCCAATCAGACAAGAGAAAGAAATAAAGGGTATTCAATTAGGAAAGGATAAACTCAAATTGTCTCTATTTGCAGATGACATGATTGTATATTTAGAAGACCCCAATGTCTCAGCCTAAAATCTTTAAGTTGATAAGCAACTTCAGCAAAGTTTCAGGATACAAAATCACTGTGCAAAAAATCACAAGCATTCCTATACACCAATAATTGACAAACAGAGAGCCAAATCATGAGTGAACTCCCATTCACAATTGCTACAAAGAGAATAAAATATCTAGGAATACAATTTACAAGGGATGTGAAGTACCTCTTCAAGAGAACTGCAAACTGCTGCTCAAGGAAATCAGAGAGGACACAGACAAATGGAAAAACATTCCATGCTCATGGTTAGGAAGAATCAATATCATAAAAATGGCCATACTGCCCAAAGTAGTTTATACATTCAGTGCTATCCCCATCAAGCTACCATTGACTTTCTTCACAGAATTAAAAATAACTACTTTAAATTGCATATGGAATCAAAAAAACCCATGTAGCCAAGACTATCCTAAGCAAAAGAACAAAGCTGGAGATATCATGCTACCTAACTTCGAACTAGACTACAAGGCTACAGTAACCTTGTAGTATGGTACTGGTACCAAATCAGATATATAAGCCAATGGAACAAAACAGAGGCCCCAGAAATAACGCCACACATCTACAACCATCTGATCTTTGACAAATCTGACAAAAACAAGCAATGGGGAAAGGATTCCCTATTTAATAAATAGTGTTGGGAAAGCTGGCTAGCCATATGCAGAAAACTAAAACTGGACCCCTTCCTTACACCTTATACAAAAATTAACTCAAGATAGATTAAAGACTAATAAACAAAAGGCCTGAAACTATAAAAACCCTAGAAGAAAGCCTAGGAAATACCATTCAGGACATAGGCATGGGCAAAGATTTCATGACTAAAATACCAAAAGCAATGGCGACAAAAGCCAAAATTGACAAATGGGATCTAATTAAATTAAAGAGTTTCTGTACAGCAAAAGAAACTATCATCAGAGTGAGCAGGCAACCTACAGAATGGGAGAACATTTTTGCAAGCTGTCCATCTGACGACGGACTAATATGCATAATCTATAAAGAACTAAAACAAATTTACAAGAATAAAAGAAACAATCCCTCAAAATGTGGGTGAAGGACATGAACAGACACTTCTCAAAAGAAGACATTTATGTGGCCAACAAGCATATGAAAAAAAGCTCATTATCACTGGTCATTAGAGAAATGCAAATCAAAACCACAATGAGATACTATCTCATGCCAGTTAGAATGTTGATCCTTAAAAAGTCAAACAACAGATGCTGGAAAGGATGTGGAGAAATAGGAAGGCTTTTGCACTATTGGTGGGAGTGTAAGTTAGTTCAACCATTGTGGAAAACAGTGTAGCAATTCCTCAAAGATCTAGAATCATAAATACCATTTGAATGAGCAATCCCATTCTGGGTATATACCCAAAAGATTATAAATCATTCTAGTATAAAGACACATGTACATGTATGTTTATTGCAGCACTGTTTATAATAGCAAAGACTTGGAACCAACCCAAATGTCCATCAATGATAGGCTGGATTAAGAAAATGTGGCACAAATATACCATGGAATACTATGCAGCCATAAAAAGGAATGAGTTCATGCCCTTTGTAGGGACATGGATGAAGCTGGAAGCCATCATTCTCAGCAAACTAACACAGGAACAGAAAACCAAACACTGCATGTTCTCACTCATAAGTGGGAGTTGAACAATGAAAACACATGGACACAAGGAGGGGAACATCACACACCAGGTCTTGTTCAGGGATGGAGGGCTAGGGGAGGGATAGCATTAGGAGAAATACCTAATGTAGATGATAGGTTGATGGATGCAGCAAACCACCATGGCATGTGTGTACTTATGTAACAAACCTGCACTTTCTACATATTTATCTGAGAACTTAAAGTATAACAAAACAAAACATAACAACAACAACAAAAAAAAAACCTCAACATGCCTACAGAGTTATTACTTTGAATATGAGCTCTCCCTTTTCAGGACTATAGCTAAAGCAAATATAAGAAATTAAATTTAGCACATTCTGAATCCAGGACACACCCTAAATGGTTTTTTAATGGATGCTGTCTTAATTAAATTCCTGATATAAGCTTGTTTTTCTCATTATTTGCTCCCAAAAGACAGGTATTAAAAAATTAACTAGTTGAGGTGTTCCACAAAGGTAGCTATGGTTCCTAGGCTTTGAGGTTTAGCAGACTAGTAACGCTTCAAAAAGTTATTTTTAGTAATATGTATCTTACAAATTGTAGCCAATGTTCCTTTGGACATTTAAGATTTTTTAATATACTATATGCTGCCACCCTCATTTTACTTTGAAAGGGGACATTTTAGCACACACACACACGGATGGCCCTTCATCTCAACATTATCCTAGCATTATATATTAATATATCTTAGCATTATTTAAAAAGTCATTTTTATTACTCTTATCTCATTTAATCATGGACTATGAAAATTATCCAACTACTAGCAATCCATACGTGGTATCTGAAAATCTACTTGTAAAGACTAGGGCATGTGGTTTGAAGCCAGGATGGATGGGAATCTCAATTTCTCATTAAATAACACTAACTATGGCTTCTCTGATTCTGTGCCTTCCTTTAGAAACAGGAATAATAGTAACTCCTCCATGGGGTTGATATTAGAATCATAAGTAAGACAATAAACAAAAATACTTTGTAATTTAAAATATTTGTAAAAATGTTTCTTATAATGCATAATATTATATAAACTAGACTGACTCTAATTAATTATATTTTTTTAGCCATTTCAATTAATGTGTATTGAACATCTACTATGTGCCAGTGCACATAATAAGCATTAGGGATATGAAGATGAATATGGCTACTGCCTGCCACTCAAACTCACAGTGCAGTCAGAGAGAGTCACAGAAATAACTAAAATAACTAAACCTTAGTACCACAAGTACTATAAAAGGCAGTAGGAACACAGATGAAACAACCATCAATTCTGCAGGTTGGATCAAAGGGCATTAGTGATGCATGGATGAATAAAAGTTTCCTAGGCAGAGAAGTTGAGGAAGAGATTCAAAGGCAAAGGAAATTGCAAGAAAATCTGTATGAGTCTTCTCTTTTTCTCACATTCATCACTCCACAATTATCTAGGAGAATATTCATCTGTACATTATATTTAAATACTTCTCAACTTTGAGAATTTGAATCTACAAAGTTTAGAGGAACTGAACTTTAATGATTTATGGAAAATGTGAAAGGTAATCTAGAATTAGGTCTCGCAGTTTGTTTCTTGGAGTCAGAGACCCTCAGGGAGGAGGACCTTGGATCCAACTTGTCCTGCAGCTTACCAAGTGGCAAAATCTCCTTCAGCATCCCTGACACAGGTCCAAAGGTCTCTGTTCCAAAAACAGGAGGGCAAAGCAGAGTATAGAGAAGGAGCCAGAGTCCTAGCTCTTTCATTTAGGGGCCCCATGACTATGGGTAAGACATTTTTTTTCCCCTTTAAGCTTTGGTTTCTGTACTATAAAATAAAGAGTTTGCACTACATGACCTTTAATATTTCTGCAAGCCTAAACTTTTCAGGTTGTCCAAAGCACAACATTTATGTGATCTAGCCAAAGAAAAAAAAATGGCATTTTAGTAACCATTGCATTACTGATGCTCTTTGAGTTTGCTCTTTGCATAGTTTATCTTGATTCGGAGGTAGCTGTTCACCAATTATTTCCCCACTCTGTCAAGAAACCAGAGATCTAATCATTAAGCTAGATGGAAAAAACAACACTTTTTTTTTTTTTCCAGAAAGGAAGTTACATGTTTATAGGCATGATTTGCAGGAAAATCTAAAGACTGAGACTCTTGAATTTGGAGACTATATCTAAATTAGTTTATTCCCAAATTTATTCTAGAACATAGCCTGGAACATAGAAAATGCTCATCAATTGCTTATTCAATAGAAAATGCTTATTCAATTATTATCAATTAGATGAGAAGAGAGGACACATTTGAAAATACAAAAAAAGAAATCAATTCCACTAACGGATGAAATATTTAATATTAATTCTATCAGTAGTTAAAAATTATAATCACATTTTTAAGGATTCAGTGCAAAACCCACGAAGAAAAGGAATTGGGGGAATTAAGATAGATTCTTAGCATTCATGGATACTCCTAGAATAGCCGCCGAAGGTTGTTGAAAAGAATTTGCTGCAAGTGAAATTGGCAGGAGACAGAGTGTGACAACTGCAGGTGGAAATAGGATTGGCAGAAGAGCAAGTTTAAGGACACTGTGCCTTACCAAGGTGACTTACTAGAGGAGGAAATTTTCCACTGGCTTAGAGCCACAATACATGAGGCAATTCTCTCCGTAAAGCAGAACCCAGACAAGAGCACCTCTTTCTGCCATACTTTTTGGATAGAGCAGGAGAGACTGTTGTTGGATGCAATGTAGAGGCAGGTTTAGTGCAGTTCCATGGAGACTTTTCTGCCGGAGAAAGTCCCTAAGTATAGCTAACCCTTGCTCTGTAGTATCCTATCTTTTCTTGTTCTGATTAAAGTTTTCTAATGAAACAGAAAGTAGTAATCTGTCCAGACAAGCAGAAAGACTCTCCAATCTGCCATCCACCTACCCAACCTCAACCCCAATAACAGCATCTCCCTGCTATAGGCATAATATTTTAAAAAGTCAGAATAGTCAGAATGCCCAAATATCTGCACAGACTTTCCTTTTGTATATTAATTAATGTAGGTAACTATTATAATATATTCTTGCTCAGCTTTAATATTCTTCTAGTCTAAAGTCTTTTATGGTCCTGATAGGTACATGGATTCTCCTCTGAAACACTAGCTGCAGAGATGCTGAAATAGCTGCAAAATATATGGAGAGGCAGTTTGCCATTCCCAGTACCCATAGTGGTACACTGCTTGAATCTCCCTTCAAGGAAGACCTTGGTACTTAGTTGTGAAAAGTATAGTTAGCCAACAGACTTCATCTACATTAGCCCTGGAATTCACTACAGCAGCATCAGAGCTGAGATTCTTCAACCAATGGCTGAGTATCACAGGGGTACTAAGGCTGGGCCATCTGTGCCCAACATGGGACTCTAACAGACACTCTTCATTCAACTGGCCCCTTAGCCTGCTGCCCATGGCTGCTTCCATCAGCTCTCACTCTTCAGATTGGCAAGTGTTGGGTCAGGCACCAATGAACGGTCTTCCCTTAGCTCAAGAAAATGCACAACTTCTCCACAGCATCCTTGAGGCTGTTCTCACTAGGCGTAAGAGGAAGAGGGAATAATACACCTCTCCCCTTTCCAATGTGGGAGGAAGTGGGAACAACCTAACTTTGTCCAAATAAATGTTTTCTTTAATCCTCAGTTCCCCTCGTACCTTTCCAACCACTTAGCAGAATAAAGTGAGAAGTCAAGAGTTCTTACCACAGAATAATAATAATAAAATAATAATGGGGTAGGAGAAAACTTTGGAAGGTGATTGATACATCTATGGCCTTGATTATGGTACTGTTATCGTGGGTGTATATCATCCCCAAATTATGGACAGTTTTATATTTCAATCACACTTTTAGAAAGTAGTTCTCTGTCAGCCCTGCTTAAGTGGCCCAGCATTTCCAGTTTGGAATGGGGGAGTAGCAGCCACCTGCTATTCTGTTCTAAGCATGTGGGCTTCCACAAATGGGGCAGAAAAAGTTCTATTTAACATCCTGCTGCATAAAGAATATTTGACTTCAGAAATAATGTCTATCAAAAGCATCATCTTCTGCTGTAGCTTGCAGAAAAGCAGTTAATTTGATCTATATAAATCCCAGTCAAACGTACTCCATTGAGATGAGTTGGAGGTATTGTATCACTCTCTTACATGGAGTCTCCTCACTTTAGGAAAATCATGAGATTTTGAAAGTTACTTAAAGCTGTCTTTGTCTTTCCTAGGTTTTCCTTTTGCTTTTTTAAAAGTGCATTATGTCATCTCCTAACTGCTAGATTGGGAATCTAATTTTGTCAGAGGATTCTGGCTAAAGATCAACAGCCAACAATAGCTCTGGGAGATTTTAACTCTGGGTTCTGAAAAGATTATTTTAATGACAAAGTTCATAAAGGTTCTCTTAAGTAAGTAACACACAAACATTTTATCATGATTTTGAATCTCACCACCCTTAGTGACAGAGTAAACTGGATTAAGATTCTTACTCAAGGTCAAACAATAGCTAAGAATGTCAGCTGAGTAGAAAAGTTTCCCAAAGCCATATCTACATCTTACATTGTGATTTAGTCAATCACTGTCAACACCTTTTGTTCAACTCCATTTATTTACCCTTGGGGGATCTGAAGAACATCATACATCAGTGCTTCAATTGAAACACCCCCATCCAAAGACACATACACACACACAACCTTCATATGATGTTTCAACTAATCAAATATAATTAGCAAATGTGCTCTGGAGTATGGATGCCCTTCATAGGGCAGGTGGGAGATTGGAGCTAAAACTTTGATACCATAATGAAGCTACATTATTTGACTGAAGCTGAGAGACATTTCCAGTTAAAACAGCTGAAAACTCAAATGACGTAAAATACATGCCACTTAAAGATGGGACTCAAGAAAGAGTCAAGCAAAGTTAGGGCTTCTATTTTTTTTTTTGCAAGGGTTTAAAGGTTTTATAATGAATCTTTTAGGAATCAAGATCTGGAAGATGGTATGAGGGGAGAGGCTACTAATTTTGAGGGTGAATTCAATGAATGCTCCTCAGCTTCCCTAAAGACGCATATTCATGCTTTGGAAATAAAAAATAGCACATAATCAAAGGAAATTCAAACCGGTCACACATTCTTAGTATGGAAAGTCTAACGAGTCAGTTGACTCTCTTAGGTAGGACTCTGCCCAGTGGGTGGAAGCCCACATTCACAGAACAGAACAACAGGTGCTATCACCATTTAAAATGTCATACACCAGACAGAGTCCAGCCAGGGTGCTAAGAACTAGCATGTAGAACAAAAGTAAAGTTATGGACAGACTGAGGTCAGGATGCAAAGGTAGCATCACACGAAAGCTTAATGGAGTTCCAAATCTTAGATAGGAGCCAACAGTGTGGACAATGTGGCAAACAAAGAATCAGGTTGCAGTAACTCTTTTATGTACAGAATTCTGCCATGACAGGGTTTCTGAGACTCTAACAGGCCTGGCCCCTTAACTCCAGCATTTGACATCCCTCATTGACTTAACGTGTGGACGTGGCAAATAATGTAAAACATCACAAACCGCCATGTACACCAAACTGGGGCTCTATGAGTCTTTTCTGCAAACCTGAACTTGGCCAAATACATGATAAAACTCTCATTTATTTTGTCCAAGTTGGATTTGCTCCTTTTCAAGTAATGGCAGAAGTCACCCTTGTCTGATTCCTATCGAAAATGTATATTTCATTTTAAGAAAAGCTGAGTTTACAGAAAGAAGAGCTCCATAAAAGCAATTTTTACATGAATGTAAGAAGACATGCAATTTTCATCATCCCTGGCATGATATAGATTAAATTTAATCCAATCTCATCTTCTACAGAAGCATACACAGGCAGCAATTCTCAAGCTCACTCATTAAACTGCAGAGTTAATAATGCTGACCAGCAGGAAGATGGAAGACAGCTGAAGTTTCCCTACTGGTCAACATTATTGACCAAGCCAAAGCTGTTAAATTAGCTGCTGCTTTAGCTTAATAGCTCTCAAGATGCATTTTGTGTCGAGGTGCTTACACACCTAGGAGAGACGATAAATTTGGGTAATAACAGAACTGGAGTTATATAGAGATAGTATAGGACTATTTGTGAGGTGTTTAATGCAAATTGTCATCATCACCACTGCGGAAAAAAAAAAAAAACAGATTGCAAATCGAGAGTACAAAAATGTATCCTTTGCAAAAGAAACTTAAGAAGGGATAACAAACAAAAGTCAGCTATGGCTAAAACAAAATGAAAAAAAGCTTATTTTATCTAAACTAAATGCAGAATATCCTGCATTCTGAGGGAAAATTAATCTATCAGGAGTGTTAGAAGATCAACATTTTTCTCTCTCTTTTTTAATGTCTGCATGGCTATTTTATAAATAGCTGTTTATTGAAAACAGGGCTATAAGCAAAACAATGAAAATATACATACATATATGTACACAAAAATAAATATGAGTTTTTAATTTCTTAATATTCTTATATAATTTTTAAAATATTTGAAAAATCTCAGAAGACAGAAAATGTTAAAAATTGTAAAAAGATGGTAACAAGAAATACAGTAGTTTGCTTTTTGCTTGTGGGCTTGTCCACAAGTACAAATAATTTACTTTTTAAACTTTATGTATTATTTTTTGTTTGTTTATTTAGACATGGGTTATTTGTCTATCACCCAAGCTGAAATGCAATGGTGTGATCACAGCTCACTGTAACCTACAACTCCTGGGCTCAAGTGATTCTCCTGTCTCAGCCTCCTGAGCAGCTAAGACTACAGATGCACCATCACACCCAGCTAATTTGTTAATTTCTTGTAGAAACAGGGTCTTCCTATGTTACCCAGGCTGCTCTTGAGCCCCTGGCCTCAAGAGGTTCTCCCACCTTGGCCTCCCAAAATGCTGGGATTACAGGCGTAAGCCACTGTGCCCGATCCCAAATAATCTACTTTAAATAAACTTTCTATTTGGGAATAATTTTAGACAAACAAAAATGTTGTAAGGATAGTACAGAGAGCTCCTGAATACCTCTAACTCAGTTTCCCCTAATGGTAGCATCTTCTACACCATGGTGCATTTGTCAAAACTAAGAAACCAACATTGATTGGCACATTACTATTACCTAAACTCCAGATTGTATTCATATTCCACTGACTTTTTTCACTAATGCCCTTATTCTGTTCTACAGTCCCATCAACAATAATATGCTACACTTAGCATCATTCTCTTTTTCAGGCTGACTTGGGGAGACATAATCTGATCCCAGTGCTCTGGATTGGCTGTAATGTACAGAAGAACCACTGAGTCACTGTGTCTTGTCCTTTAGCTTTTTGATGATGCCTAGTCTTGTTATGTCTTACCCTTACTACTGACTTGGTAACAGGAAACCTGAAATCTTAAATCCACAGCACTCACCATCTTTCAATATTCACTGAATTGGAAACCAAAAAGTATTATTGTACCCATTTGGTTATAGTCATACATTTTATTTATTACTAGACAAATTTTGTGAAATATACCTGGATGTATTTTTCTTCTTAATCATCTAGTTGTTACGGTGTTGGGTTTTCTTCCCTTATAGTTTCTCTCATTTTTAGGATAAAGTGTTTTTGCCAAAGCAAAATAGATGGTATGCTCATGGGATAGGGAAAAAGAAGAAATATGATGTAGGTGAAGTTCCTAAAATATAGAAAGAAGTTGAAGCCATTCATTGGAGGATATGGAGGTGGGGGAGATTCAGACAAGATGTAACAACAAAGGTGTTAAGGACCTAATATCTCCACTCTTCAGTTTTATGGAGGTGGGTAAATCAGGAAGGCAAAAACCCTAGAGAGGGCAGAGGAGGATTAAAGAACAAAGAATTTGCTACTCAATTTATTGGCTGACTAGAAGCATAGAAGGAGAGTCTCTAAAGATGCACTCTCATGCCCACAGGAAAAGTCTGCAATTTAATCGAAATGGTGATGTGGCATATCCAGGGTCCCTGAAACCCTGATATGGGAAGAAAGGGATTAAGAGTATCTCAGTAACCATGAAAAGGTTACTGAGTATCCAGCTGATGAAGTCACCAGGGAAGAGCCACAGGGTGAGATGATTCCAAGGTAGACCACCCAGGCAGGTGAGCAAATGGAAGCTGAAAATAGGCCCTGGAGAATCAGTAGCCCCAGTGACGGCAGAGGTGTGAGCACAGTGGTTAAGATAGAAAGGCTTCCTGGCAGCACTCATCATGGATGGATACCCATGCTTGGCAAGAACAGATACTACCACCCAAAGACTGGGTAAGGGGAATTACATCAGACACTCCAGTCCTCTGACAGAACATGTAAGTACTATCTTGAGCATAAGGGAAAGAGGAGGTCTCCAACAGCTGTGAGGAAGCTTTAAACTTTGAATAAGCTGAATGCTTAACTTACCTAAATGAGCTGAGTCCATCCAAATAATAGTTTTAAATTAAGTGAGATCCAAGGACCTACAATCACACAGGTCCTCCTTCTTTTATCAAGAGCAGGGCATGGGAATGAGATTAGACTGAAGAAAATACATTCTTATACACTAAATGGAATGGTAGTAATTTCAACCCTGATACCTGAAGATAATACATTAAGTAAAAATAAACCCTTATAAAATGAGCATAAAGTGTTTCTCTTCTTTTGTCCTTTAATCCAAATGTTCATTCTTCAGCCCTCATCTTCTTCATGAAACTTCCATTTAGTTCAGTGCCCAGTAACCCAACTTTTCTCTGAATTCCTCCTTTACTTAAATTCTGTAGCATTCCAGTGAGCCAAATTAGCTCTAAGGAGGTGATTTACCAAAGACAGAGATCATGTCTTACTCTTTTTTGATGTTCCACGCTGCCCAGCATGAAACAGGGTAGCACATAAATATATGTTGATTGACTCATTGATTGATACGCACTAAGAGAAAGAAAGCTGGTTGAAGGGATATAACAAAGGGGAAGAACTGAGTTAAGAATTGGAACCAGTCTGCTCTTCTGGGATGTGAAAATGTGAAACTATTTATGGAAGCTGGGTTTTTTTTTATTGCTTTCTCTGACTCTTATTTATTTATAGTTACTAAAATTAATAACTATTAATCACAGGAAAAAGATCAACAAAGTTAATTCCTCTGGACAATTCATACACATTATATCTAATGCTATCAATTTTCTCTGCAGCAATTAGGAGTAAAAAAAAAAATTAAGTCTGTTAGATATCTGCCTCCTTTTGGAGCTTGCAATTTTAAAGCAAAATAACATCATATAAATGAGCAGTAAAAAGAGAAAAAAAGTTTCCACCAGGGTATCTCTCCTGTTGCCACTTGAAGACTGCAAGGGGAGAGTGGTGGAAATTTGAAAATGGCTAAAATCTATGTCTAACATGGGCTGTTAAAACAAGATCTGATTGTCTCAAGATGGAATTTGTTAGAAACAATAATTATTTATGACACTTTATTGCAACACTCTTCAAATCATATGGTTACCTTATTAGAAATTAACATTCATTTTCATATAAATCTCAGCAGGATATTACACTAAAATAACTAGAGTAACTCCAGGGGACAACAAATAATTCTAGTTTAGCTCTTCTAAGGCCTGGCACTTGTAATATAAAATGTAAACTAATTCACTTGTAAGTACAATGGCATATTTGGAAAATGTAAGCAATCTATCTACTACGAGTCTGAGCATAAATATTATTTATTTACCACTTTGGGGATATATATAATTTACATTTTCCCTACAAATTTCCACTCCTTGGTTTTACAGTTTTCAACTTAAAAAAAAAAAAAACTTTTTATTCATTAGCAATGCATTTATTGTTCTTTCTTGTTTTTAATTGTGGATGTCAAAGTATAGCTTTCAGCTGACTGAATTCCTGCTCTTTCAATCACAGTAAACAATACATCAGATTATAAAAATAGGCATGTTCTTGTGAGCCAATAGAAACACTGATGCACCACAGATATTTCTAACTATTGTGTCTAACACAAGTTTCATCAAATTTCTTTAGCTGCAGCTTTGACTAGCTCAGAGAATCTTCATGTTTTTTCATGACAATACTCAGTGCTTATTTTCAAAACTGGCCTGCTGAGTTTGTATTATGATTGTTTTTGATAGTGTGCTGTATGTGGAAGAAATGGGTGTATGTGCCTTCAAATCTGCCATTCAAATCCTAACTAATAATGGCTTAAAAGCTAATATAAGGTCCCAAACCTGTATACGCTAAAAAAAAAAATCAAAACTAAATTAGATTTCTTAAAAGCTATCTTAATTAGCCAGAACATTATTTTGTAAGCTAGACAGGGATTACATGATTACCACAGTTTATCTTTGCATTTCTATCTTTGAAGATATAAAGGAGCATTAGAATCACATTTGTTATCAAATACTACTGACGATGCATAAAATGGTGATGTCTGGTTTATACTGATTTTTTTTGGCAATAAGACAACGCAGTCAGCTCTCTGTATCCATGGGTTCCTCATCCATGGATTCAACCAACTGCAACTCAAAAATATTGGGGAACAAATGGATGTTTGTGTCTGTACTGAATATGTACAGACATTTTTATCATTATTCCCAAAACAATGTAGTATAACAACTATTTACATAGTATTTACATTGTATTAGGTATTATCAGTAATCTAGAGATTACTTAAAGTACACAGGAGGATGTGTATAAGTTATGTGCAAATACTATCCATTTTATGTCAAAAACTTGAACACCCATGAATTTTGGTGTCCTTGTGGGGGTCCTGAAATCAATCCCCCACCGATACTGAAGGATGAATGTACATTTAAGTATATTCATTAAGACTCTATTTACTGACCAAGCTAATGGACACTAGCCCAAATCAGTCCATGGCCATCATGTCTAATTAAGAAATGATGGGATGCTTCCAACAAAAGCCTTACTATCAAATTTGCCACAGCCCAGAGTTTCTGTGTATGCATGTAGTCAGTCAACAAACAAGTATTGAGCATCAACGATAAACCAGTTGTAGTAGCCCCTGACCTCAAGGAACCCACTGTGGTGAATGATGTGTCACTCAGCAATCATGACATCATGATTATGTTAGGTGGAATTATGATGAGTAGAAGATATAAAGTGAAACTTGGTACAGAAAATAAGTCTGCCTTGGGGAGTCAAGGAAAACTTCATGGAAATAGCTTCTAAATTGAGTCATGAATATCATGTAAGAGTTTGCCAGGCATACAAAGTAAGGATGGCATTCTAGACAGATGGTAACTTACCTCATTAAAAGAGGAAAGTATGACACGGCAATGATTGCCAGAATCCTCCAAACACAAAGCTTCTAGAAGGTGGTCAAAAATGCCATTTTTGCCTAGGGAAGTAGCAGTCATTCCAATCCAATGGCAACAGTACTAGACATTGGTTAGAAGACCAAGTTTATGCTCTAGGCAGTACAAATTACTCTTCACCTGACCTAGACCCATTCAAGGCCAGAGAGGGGAAAAGACTCTCCTAAGGCTACAAGCTTACAAGTGACAAAAAACTACGAACAGAACGAGAAACCACATTGTTAACTTCTCTGGATCTCCTTTCCTAATCTATAAAATGGGCAGGTTTGAAATAATTTACATAGGTCCCTACAGGCTAAATTTCCAAAAGCTAAAATTGAAAACAGAACCAACAACAACAAACAATACCCAAAAACATTCAATCCTCTGGCATACTGCAAATCTTAGGATCCACTGTCCCGGACAGCAATACAATATGTAAATTTAGAATTCAATTTGAAGGACTGGCAGAAACTAAAAGCATGGATTAAGCAAGAAATCCAGAAACCCAGTCCTATTTGTTAGGTATGCATTCAGTAATTGAGATCACATTTAAATTGAAACAGTCTCCTGGCTGGACTCTCCATCTTTGAAGCCCTGTTTACTGAGCTGCCCCAGAAACTGTTCTTATTTACATATTCAGCAGCCTGTATCTCTGAATTAATAACCTGGCATGTAAATATCTTTGTCTTCATAAAAATGTTATTGATTTAGAATGATTGCGGAATGGTGATCCAAGATGGCCGTTTAGGAACAGCTCAGGATTGCAGCTCCCAGTGAAAGCGCAGAGGGTGAGTGGACGCCGTGTTTTTATTGCCCACAGACTAGGAAATTCCCGGGCAGAGGTGCTCCACGGTCACCAGCGCGGCTGTTTCGGCCAGCGCGGCTGTGCCGGCCAGCGC
>NW_016107354.1:10471125-10505868 GCF_001604975.1 Cebus imitator | reverse complement strand
CTCAAGTACAACACTTCTGGGAGAATGGAGAATAAGAGATGAGTTTAATTTCCTTCTGCCAAATTAACTTCCTCTGCTGCTGCAAGTAACGTGCATAATGATAAGCCTGGAGAATGGAAAGTCAGTGTGGACTAGCAAGTATCATTCCCAGAGCAGGTTCCAGTTCAAAAGCAGACACACCTCGAGGCAGGCTGCATCAGCGCCAGTAGATGCTGACTGAGGCATGTGCCAGTTCATGTAAACAAATGACCAATCCTAGGCACGTGCCAATATGCTGGCTTGGCCAGGCATACCTTCTCCGCCGTTGTTTTATTGTTAGGTAAGGTAAACAGGAATCAGGCCAATCTGGATTTTAATTCTAGCCCAAGATCCAGCTGAATTCAGTATGTGACGTGCCTATGTCAGGGCCTCCATTTACTCTTCCTTAAAATGGGAATAAGGTCATCTATCACACATAGTTGATACAAAAATTAAATGAGAGCACATTATGAATTTCAGAAGGCACTCAATAAGGGATAATTTATGTTGTCTTTCCCTTTTTGAAAATCCACCTTAGAAATCTCAGTGGCAGTTAAGCGGTGGACTTGTACATCTCTGCCCAGTCCCTGATCTGCTGGAACAAAGACAGCGCATTACAACAAAAACCTTAGTTGCCAGAAATGTTGGTGTCAGAGGCAGGAATAATGAGACAGGGAAATTCATTGCAGGGCATGTGTTCCCTTAGCAGGCAAGACTTTGCTCCCCTTGTGAAGGCACATGGCTCTAGGTTCTCATCAGACCATGGTGTCCCCTCAGGCTCTCTCTGAATACTTCCTTAGGATAATCCCCTGTCCTAGGAACCAGAGGCCATCTGAAAAAGCTGGATCTGTTGGGCAAACACCAGAGTCGGTTTTCAAGATCAGGACTGGGTCAGGAGAATAGTGATCTGTGGAATCCAGGAGTGGAAACCACCAGAAGATACTCATAGAGCATGGCTAAGGAAACACCTGGGGTCAAGAGCCAGAGAAGCCAGAATAACTGGATATTGAAAAGGACTTCTCCCCAGAGCCAGAATTAGTATCAGAGCTGAGGATGAAATGAAGCCAAGTACTCATATCCTAAAGAAAGTTAAAACAATTAGGTGCCAGACACCATCTCCAAGTTTTGCTATCTAAATCACTACAACTCCATCCCCTCGCCTACCTACAGAAGCAAAAATACAGCTCAGGGACAAAGGATAATGTGGTATGAGACACTAGCTCACAAGGAATACTCTGACCACCAAAAAATGGTTCTAAAAGATTGGAGGTGCCAGCAAGAAGGAGAGCCTGAGATGCCAACCCTCAACTGGGTATCTATTTATGCAATGAACCTACCGACTGTGTCTGAGCATGGGGAGAAGAACATTAGAGAAAAATGGCAGAGTAGAAAAAAAGCTCAACAGAAGAATAATCTCTTGATAGTGGCATGTCCTGGTACTGTCATGTCAAAAATGCATGTTTTCTATGGTCAAGTGGACACTGTGAAAGGTAACCAGCCTTGAGCAACTTTGCTAGAGCCACATCCAAAAAAGTTACCAGTTGAGTGAGGAGACTTCAGCAGTAAGAGGCTACAGAAGCATGCTACTAAGAAAAGGAGCTAAAAAGAAGGAGTGAATAGATACAAGGTCAGGCCAGAATCAATCTGCCTGTTAGGGACATGTGCAAAGGGATGGTCCTACAGGACCTGCCACAGACCTTATTGACCCATGAAAGCGGCCATATTTGCAGGCCCAAGGCAAGGCAACAGTGAAAAATCAAACTCTACTCCCTCCCCACTGCAAGCCCTCAGGCCAAAGCCTGGATAGTGCTAAAAGGAGGAAAAATAAGAGCTTATATTGGGTATGAAATTGAAGTCTCAAACTAGACTGGTATTTTTGTAAACAGAAGTCACTAGAAAGCCATGGACTCTGCCTAGGATGTTGTTAAGGGAATAGCTGAGAGCAGTGATTGAAGAAAAATAAGACTGCTTCATGCTTTAACCTCAGCTAATTTCAGACTGTTCAACTGATCAGTTATGCCAAATTCTGCTGTCAAGTACTAAATGAGTTCAAGACCTAAAAAAGAAAATCAAAGTCAAGAAGATAAGGTAATGGAACAAAAGAGTAACAAGAACATTGGAGAAGGAACTAGACAAGTCAAAGCAGTTTCAATACCCAGGCCTTTTATGTATTCATCACCCTTTTGTACTGATAACCTTTCTGAGTGAGTAGACAGGCCTGATTGTCCAGTCCAGAATTGGGAAGATGCTAATACCCAGGAATGGAGCCCATCTGCCTTACCCACTGCAAACAAACTGCTGAGAGGGAAGCTCCTATTCAGAGAACCCCAAGCATCATTTGTTCCACAGGGGCTGAGTACCAGAGATCACAAACTCTTCCTCTTCAGAAATCGAGGAAAACAACGAAGAGACAGGATTCTACATCACAAAGGCTTGGATTTATACCCAGCTCTGCCACTTGTTGGCTATATGAATGTAGGCAAGTGGCTTAACCTTGCCATCTTTCACCAATACTACCAAGGGACACTATCGTTACAGATGGGAAAACTGACATCAAGAGAGGTTAAGCACCTTGCCAGAATTAGCATCAAAGAGTTAGCTAGTGGAGGACTCAAGGGTAGAACTCATGCATGTCCAACTCTAAATCTGTTTTTGGTACCAAGCTGAGAAAATAAAATAACAAACTTCTCTAAAATGTCCTGAAAACCCAGTAAAAAGAAAATGTTTTCAAACATTATGAGCAGAAGATTGTACAATTATTATCTAGAAGGAGAAGATAATAGGACTTGGAGGATTAAATTCACAGTTATTATTCACCATGATATGTCATTCAATTCTGATTCAGATGATGAACTTCTGCCCAGAAGAAGGGCTCTTAATATATGAAGTGCAGTCCAACCTTATGTGATAAAATAGCAGAAAAAGCAAAGGGGAATTTATTAAATTAAGGAAACATTATTTCTTTAAACAACATGAAATTACAACTGCCCAATAGCATATTGAAGATACCCCAACATATTTATGTTCTGAGTAGAAGCTGTAAGTGCAGCATGACTCAGAACACTGAGCACAGGGATGGTTTAGTCGTTGTAAACACAGGCAAATCCCAATGTTGTGTCTTCGTTTTCTTTTCTATTAACTAGGAATCATATATCATGGTTTTCAGAACCAAAAAGTTATTTCCAAGAAGGTAAGAATTTCATTATAATATTAAAATGTGTTAAGTATTGTTCCAATCTCTTTACATATATTAATTAATTTGTTCTCAGAGCAATGGTATGATGTAAGTACTATTGTTATCCCCATTATACTGATAGAAAAAAAAAAAGAAGTATAAAGACTTTGAATTGCTGATATGGTTTGGCTATGTCCCCACCCAAATCTCATCTTGAATTGTAGTTCCCATAATTTCTAGGTGTTCTGGGAGGGGCCTGGTGGGAGGTAATTGGATCATGGGAGTGGTCACCTCCATGCTGTTCTCATAATAGTGAGTTCTCACAAAATATAATGGTCTTATAAGGGGTTTTCCCACCAGTTCACTCTGCACTTGTCCTCGCTGCCACCATGTAAAGGACATGTTTGCTTCCCCTTCTACCGTGATTGTAAGTTTCCTGAGGTCTCCCAAGCCCTGGGGAACTGTGAGTCAATTAAAATCTCTTTCCTTTACAAATTACCCAATCTCAGGTATTTCTTTATAACAGCGTGAGGACAGCTTAATAAAGTTGCCCAACATCCAGAGCTAGTAACTTGCAGAGGAGGGATTTTAACCTGAGCCATATCTCTCCAGAGCCCATGATATATAGATTTTAATTAGATAAGAATAAGTACATCTAAGGTCAAGTTAAGGAGGGTTTCAAAGGGAGAATAAGAAATAAAATAGGATCAGTCTAGAGTAAAATCTACCCAAATTAAAATGGCTTTAGCCTTTCTCGTTAGAATTAGGCAATGTTTCAACCTTATGGGGTTTCCTTCTTATCTTTTAAAGCCATTTTGATTATTGCCTCCCATATGCCAGGGGTGCACTTGGCAAAATTGCATTATATATTCTACAGTTTTCTTCTGAATTAATTCTTTAAAATACTTAATTCTTCAACCCAGTTAAATAATAACACATATTATGATTGTTGGAGTTTATTTACATAGAAAATGCTTTCTTACATATTATGTAAGTGAAGATTATAAAATTTGTTGCGGGGGGAGCTCCCTCGTAATAACTGTATTCTCTAATTTTCTTAAAGAGTGCTATATTTTCTCACTCTCGTAGTTCAAAGCATGTACAAATATAAAAATGTCAACAGTCATTTGTTTTATTGATGTGGGGTTAAGAAAGGTAAGAGAAAGAAGTTTCCCAAATGTCTAGAACAGTGCTTCTCAAAGCATGTTCCTGACATCAGAAATAAAGGAAGGACGCTGCATCATCTGAGAACATGCTAGAAATGCCAAATTATCAAGCCCTACCAGAGACCTAATGAATCAGAAATTCGAAGGGTAGGGCCCAGGCACCTGGATCAAAGTGATTTTGATGGACATGGAAGTTTGTGAACAACTAGCATCTGATAAAACTGATCCTCTAGGGCCTTGTGCAAGTGCTAAAGATTTCAGTTGCCAAGGGTGCACAAGGAGAAGGCTAATAAGATAAGCATCTCCAAACTGGAGGTGAAGGTAACAATGGCCAGCTGAAAAATGCAACTTTTCCTAATAATGCCTTTCATTCCACATCTAGAACATGGGCAGATCTGTCATGGGAGAGAACGAGGCCTGGGATAGAAGTGCGAATGTGAAAGGAGGGTCCTGAGACTCTGAAAAGTCCTCATCTAACAAATTCTCTTTTGAGACTTGAAGTGTTGCCTCGTCTGCTCTGCTGAAGGCTCCCTGGCTTATAGAGAAGAGGGCTGGGTGTATCACAAAAGGGAATGGAGAGGAATTTGGCAAACTGGAGGCCTGCAGACTCCGCCACAGAGGCATCAAATTAAAGTCGCCTGCAAGTCAGAGAAAAAACATCTTCATATTAAATGTAGCCCATAGCATGCCAACTTGAGGCTTCTAAGTCTTTTCTTTTTTTTTTTTCTTTTTTTTTTTTTCTGAGACGGAGTTTCGCTCTTGTTACCCAGGCTGGAGTGCAATGGCGCGATCTCGGCTCACCACAACCTCCGCTTCCTGGGTTCAGGCAATTCTCCTGCCTCAGCCTCCTGAGTAGCTGGGATTACAGGCACGCGCCACCATGCCCAGCTGACTTTTTTTGTATTTTTAGTACAGACGGGGTTTCACCATGTTTACCAGGATGGTCTTGATCTCTTGACCTTGTGATCCACCCGCCTCGGCCTCCCAAAGTGCTGGGACTACAGGCGTGAGCCACCGTGCCCGGCCGAGGCTTCTAATTCTAACTTCTTCATTGTGAAGATAGAAACTGGTCAATGAAGTGAAGTCCATTAGTAAAGCCTCACAAGACAGTGACAGCAGTGGCCTAGCTCTGAATCCAAAAGCCTCCTCTTCCAAGGAAATGTTGTAATTTTTGTGTATGGACAATGAGAATCTTGTAAGTAACCAAGGTTCTTCTTCTGCTTCATAAAAAAAAAAAAAATGTGCAGCACAATTTCACTAATTATATAAAGCTTGTGGCCAAGAAATTCAGATATAATTCTCCACCCTAACATTTTTGGACTTTTGGCCAGTTTATCTAAACTAGCATGGGATTATTCTTCAGATAAAAGAAAAAGACCCTACCTCCTTCCCCCTGCTTTCCAAAATACAGGAAACTGAAAAATTAGAAATTCAAAAGGGTCTGGCATTCTCTGAGGGATGCCCTCGGTCCCTCATCCTGTGGCCTCTCATGGCACCATACCCATCTCTGCACATAGCCCTTGCTACACAGCTGTAGGATTCATTTAGTCAGCTGTCAATTCCCCCAAGTTGAGAGCAGCATAGATTTTCCATAACTGTATGTCATTTCTAAAATCCCCCTAGTTCTACTCACCACTCAGCAAAGTTGAATATAGAAAGTTATTCAAAAATAAAAATGATAGCTATCTTTTTTATTGAGTACTTACTATGGGTTAGGGTTTGTGCAGATAAACTAAGAAAACACATGTAAAGCTCTCTTATCTTTCTAGTCAGCTATTATTTCACTGACTACTGGAATTTTAGTTTTAAATTCATTTCTACTATTTTACTCTACCTGCATATTCTTATAAATACAGTAAAATAGTAGAAATGAATTTTCTACTATTTGAAGAATAGCAACCACTTGAAATTCTATAAAATGAGGCAAGATATATCTAACAAAAGGTAACTTAACTTGACCTAGTTTAACCATTCTGTAAGTTGACCAGATGAATGACATCCAAAAATTGATTTGACATATTTTTCAGCAAACAGAATTGACCCAATCAACCTGAAACCTTTATGGAATCAGTGTCACTGGGAGGAAACTACTAACTTGGTCAGTCCAATGCGGATTTTTAAAATTCATTGAAACTTGGTTTAAATGCAAGAGGGTCCAAGCAGAAATGCTATTTGGGAACTCTAAGAAGAAATTTAATCATCTAGTCTTAGTGACCAAAGCGAGTTAATGTACCTTCAAAATAAGCAAATTACTCCCTTCTCTCTGCAAATGACCCATCATCATAAATGTTGGCCATTAAGGTGCCATGTGATTCTGCACGGACCACCAAGAGGACACAGGATGGTGACAACTCATCACTAATGAACTGAACAGCATCCAGCAGGAGTCATGCAGATGCCCCGCCAGACTAAAGGAGGAGATGGCTGTAAAGACTAGAAAACAATGTCAAGAAAGAGCTTTCCAACATTTGTGAAACATAACCTATTCAATTCTAAGTGGGAATTGGAAGGATGGGAGGAAAGAAGAAAGGGAATGAATTACATCAGGCAAGCCTATACTAAGTAGTAAACTACATTATCTTATTCAAGTTCAACCTAAGCACAATTACTAACCCTTTTTGCAAATCAGAGAACTGAGAATCCAGACAATTCAAGTAATTGACTCAAAGTCAGGTAGCAATTAAGAAGTAAAGCCAAGATATGAATCCAGATCTGTCTAGCTTCAGAGATCTTCCATTTTCACTAAAATAATAGATGAGATTCAAATATTTGTTCCTCACATAATACATGTATCAAACACTTTATTAGGTGCTAAGGATACAATGTTCCAGGGAAAATGTCCAGAATCATTGAGAAATCCTATAAACAAATATAAAATTAGCATTGTGAAGGTACAAAAAAGGACAGATATATGATCGTAGGAGAGTATATGTTGGAAATTACATCGGAACTGGGCAGGGAAATCAACTGAGAAGATGGTAACTAACCTGAGATCTGAAAAAAGGATAGATGATAAGTGAAGCTAGTAAGGAGTAGGGGAGTAATGCTGCAGGAACAGGGACTAGCAGACGTGTGCATGAGGGATGGCCAGTGTGAATGGAGACAAAGAGGGAGCACACAGCAAAATGAGCCAGAAGGCAGAGAGACCCTGAAGGTTCCCATGGCCTGTGATAAGGATGCATCTTGCTTCTTACAGCAATGAGAAATTGTGTACCAAGGCCAAGAGGAAAAAATGCTCAGTTTTGCATTGTTAAAAATCACCCTGTGTGCAACATCTAAAAACCAATTAAAGAGAACTAGAATGAAGCAAGTCAAGAAGCCACTGCCACAGTAGAGATGAGAGACAAGAAAAAATGGGTCTAAAGGGAATCAAAAAATGTAGAGTTGATGATTTGAAGAGATAGATTCTCAGTAGATAAAAACAAGTGAGTCTGGTAATCGACTGGACTTTGGAGTGAAAGAGAGAAAAGATTAAGGATGTCACCTAAATATGTGACTATGTAATAGGAGGGTTGGTGCTAACATTCACAGATAGGGGAAACACTGGAAGAAGAGCAAATGTTCAAGGCAGAGATTATACATATTTAAAACATGAAGTTCAGACAGGTGGTCAGAGCTGGGGGTGCAGCATATTACTGTGTTAGTAATCCACCTATCAGAGCTAAAGCACTGGTATAGATGGATTGAGTACAGGGGATAGGGAGTGAGCAGAGGCCAACGTCTGGGATCAAGCCTTAAGGAGCTCCATCATCTAATGTCTGAAGAAAGGAGCATGAGCCAAGAGTGACATATTACAATAAAGTGTGTTTTAAGAAGGTCCAAGTGGGGTTTGAATCAAGTAGTTCAGAAACCTACTGAGGATAGTGATACAGAACTATAAACATGAAGACCTGCAGGTTCCCAGAGGCTCAATAACTTGCCTATAGTCATACAACTTAACAGGAACCAAACCAAGATTGGAACCCAAGTCTTTCTGATCCCAAAGTTTGGTCTCTTTCTACTGTATTATGCTGAAAACAATGAACATCAGATCTCAAAACAACAAAATAAACAGATCTGACCATATTCTAAGTAAAAGAGGTATCTGAAAAATATTTACCAAAACAAAGGTACATTTGTTGGAGGTTTTTCACTTAACAAAGATTCCAAATGATTAACCATAGAAATCCTTTAAGTAGTAAGCTCTGCCCTTTTAAGATTATTTGATTAACAAAAATTCCCTATACAAACAACTTTTTAGAAACTGAAAATCACATTGGCATAATTCTTAAAATCTTTCAGGGTACTTTTACAACTGCTACTAAAATTCTGGCTTTAATATGAGGAGAGAGGACTTCACTTCTGGTTCTATATTTACTGATTACATCGCCTTGGCCAAGTCACTTGACCCTCCTCCTCTACAAAATGAAAGAGATGGATAGCACTAAAAACATAATATGAATAATATCTTATATCTCACTACCAGCACAGTGGCATCTCACAGAGAATGAATATCATTACTCCCATTAAACAGGTGAGGCAACTAAGGTCCCTGGGGTTTTGATCACATAACCAGATAGCAGCAAATAGGGACTTAAATTGGATGTCCTAAATCTCAGTTCAGTGTTTGCTCCACATAATCATTCTCAATCAAATCATTTCGCAGGTCCCTCCCATGCAAAACTGAAAGACATCAGAGTAAAAAATAGCTATTGTTTTTTCCTGCCCAGAAACTGTCCCTCACTTCTAATGCAACACCCTCGGTTTCCTTTGAGCAGGCATCTCTGCCCTGCTCTCAGTCACATGATTTGAGTAAAGGTGAATTCTCACCCTCACTTTCCAGGCATGTTTCAGGACCGGCTACTTAGGATGTTACAGATTCTTGGATACTTGAGTCATTTGGGGCCAAGCCTTGGACCCCCGCAGACTAATCAGTTCTGTGAGACTTGCTAGAATTATTGGGATTACTTAGTTAAGAAGACAAGCTTGAAGATGATGGTAGCAGTTGAACCAATCTGCCTGTGAATAAAACCAACAAAAGCCAGAGAGAGAGAGAGAGAGACAAACAGACAGAGAGAGCGTGAGTGAGAGAGAAAGCCTGAGTGCGTGCGAGCGCCCTGGTGACACTGTTTGAACCCTGAATCCAGTTTTGCCTGAAGGCCACCCCTGAACTTTCAGTTACTTGAAGCCATACATTTTCTCTGCTTAAGCCACTGCTGAGTTTGATTTTCCACCATTTGCATATCAAAGAATCCTGATCAGCAGGATCGGCCTGTTTATACACCAACACGAGTTCTTTATTTTATTGATTTTTCCAGGAAAGGGTTTCTGGCTGACAACTCTGAATCTACCACACATCTACACTTTCTTAGCTTATTGATATAAGGGAAATCAGAAGGTGGCAAATAACAATAGGCCCAAGGCAAATGTTTTTGGCTTAACTGCACTTGTCAAGGATCTAATGATTTTTGCAAACTATTCACAAAATTGAGGAAACAGCCCTAATAGGGCTCTGCTCTGCTCTGAAGATTAGGAGTACCTAGTGAGCACTGTTAATAATCATAGTTAAAGAAAGAACTTTACTTCACTTCTATCCTACCACTGTCCCACATGTAATTTATGTTCTAGATACAGTCAGCTTTTCAACTGTATTTTGCCATTATATCATGCACTGCTCAGTCTAGAAACTTTCTGTCATACCCACATGCCTTTGATGGGCCCTGAGATACCAACAGACTTATGATTCCTACTAAAGTTCTTTAGCCAACTTCTACAAAGTCTTCTAAAAGCACTTTTAAAATGAAAAAAAAATTAAGAATTTGATAAATAAAGGTGTCAAAATACATATACCTTTCCTTCTGGAATCCTTTTTTCTCCCTATTTGTCTGGCAAAGTACTTTAAAATTCAGTTTTAAATGCCTTGTATGGTGAATTCCACATACAGCTATCACAGTTTAGCAATGATAACAAACAATCCCAATATTTCAGTAGCTTAAAACGACAAAAGTCAATTTAACTCCTGTTACATGACTATTTCAGGTCAGCAGGTGAGCTAAGATTGCTGAAAGCATCAGGAACCAGAGCTGACAAAACAGTCCGTTTCTCAGATTGCTGGTTGGAAGGAATTTTGGAGGTCTCGCTAACTAATTCAGTGTTCTGGCTTGGAAGAAATACACATTGCTTCTGTTCATGACTCCTTGGCCAGAACTACAAGTCCCATGGCAAACATATTAGTACCTAGAAGGGGGTAGAATCAAACATATTTGATGAACTGCTTAATAGCTGCACATCAGAATCCCAGGGTCTTGGATTCACTGGGTTACCCAATGGTCAGACTATGGGATAGGGCATTAGGAAAGCAAAGAGAGAGAAAGAGGGGAGATAGACAGAATTTTAGAGATAAATAGATATACAATATTTTTAAGTTATTATCTTAAAAAATTCAGAACTATATAGGACTTCTTTAGGCTTCTTTCTACATTTTATTTTCGAAATGTTGAATTACCTATGGGAGAGATGCACCACAAACTTTTCAGTGGCTCAGGTCTCTAAAGATTCAACTCTGACTCTGGGTCTGGGAAAGGTCTTAGGGAAGCAAATCTTTGCAGAATTTATCAGGAAACTGCAGCTTGCCACAATCAAGAATCGCGGGGACAAAAGAATAGGTATAATGGGCCAATTTAAATTCCAATCTTAATCCTAATTCTTCTGGAATTTATATCCTCATCTTTAAAAATAAAGATTGTAAAGCCTACTGTATAGTGCACTGTGACCATTAAATAAAATAATATATGTAAATGCATCTAAAACAACGTCTGCTGTGTAAGAGGGATTCAGGAAACAATAAACTACTTCCTCCTTTGTAGTCCTAGTACCTAGCATAGTAGCTGAGAACAAGAGATGCTCAATAAACTCAGAGAAAAAAGGGAAAGGAAGAAAAATTAACTTTTCAAAATGGTAAAAAAAACTTTAGTGATTCAAATATGTCTACTTTGAGTCATTGAATATTTAGAAAAATGCATTCTGACCAATGTACCATGTATAATACTAAGTGCTGGAGATGCAACAGTGAATAAGATTTCATCTCTGACCTTAAGAAGATCCCATTCTTCCTTTGTTGTGTGACACTTCAGGGAGAAAAGCCAAAATGATAAATGGGGCAAAGAAATAACCTCCAAAACTGTGCCCTGGAGCACACACAACTACAGGCAAGAAGCCTCAACCTGGCCATGCACATCTAACACTGTAAATGCAGAGGCTCAGAAGCAATGCCTACGGTTAGCCTGGTGGTCCCATAAGTATTCTTAGTTTCCAAGCAGAAATTCAACAATGAACACGGCCTGTCACTCTAAGGCCAAAAAGAAGATTCAAGAATTTAAAGATTTCAACAACAAAGGGGGAATTAAAGAATTCTAAGATTTTCTCCTCAGATCATCAAAAATTCCAATTAGCCAGAATAAGCTATTCTCTGAGCACATCATTCAACAGTTTGAACACGTTTTCCACTATTTTCCAACTTTACGACGCCTGCTTTAAAGCAGGTGTTATTTCAGAGCACAGATTATTTCATTCCTTTGGGAACATCACAAAACATGCTATTTACATGGAAGATAGCATGGTTAGGCCCAGTAGCACAATTTATTCTAACATAAAAGACACATATGTGCACGCACATGTGCACACGCACACACACACACACACACAAAAACACAAACACATTGACACATTTTCCATTCAGGAAGAGTTTAATTTATAGTTTTTCAAGGTTTTAGCAGTTCAGGTTTCCTTTATTGGTAACATGGTAACCAAACATGGTTTGTTCTTCCATTTCTGAAAGAAAGCCACAGATTTATTATGTTCAGCTCCTTACTAAATGAACTGAAGGAAGATGTATAAAGCAAATAAATGGAAATATTTACAGTTTCTTTTTCATGGCAGCTAAAAATTATGGAAAAACTCTTTGACCTTTCAAGAGAAGAATATAGTTCAGTCAACCAAAAACTAAGTGCAGCTAAGAGCTTTCCAATTAATCCTTTAATTTAAATCCTTTGTCTTTCTCTAGTAAATATGCTGGGGGGCCTGCAGAATCCCATCCATTCATTTTCAAGTGTAACTACCTGTGGCCATTGCAAACAGCATGTCCCATCACACTAAGCACTAAGCATCAGTAACGTTGATAATAATTAGAAAAGGAAGGAATTGGAAGATTAGAAAAAGAGGGGAACTAGAGCAGAGAGTTACGTCAGAGAAGCTGATTTTGTGGGTAAGCTGAAAAGAAGGAAAAGAAGCTAAGGCAGAGCACTCCTGCATCTTGAAGGGAGACGGAAGGGAATGAGAATCCGAAAGTTGTTAAGGACAGGGCCGGGTCAAGTATTCTGCTAAATTCTATCCTGAAGTTCTCCATAGGGGAGAAATTTGGAAGGGGATTGAGGAAGCACACCTGAATCTACGCTGACCTAAAATTGTAAAATAAAAGTTGCCCAAACTGTCTTCTATCTAAGGTACACAAACTGTGTTCCCTCAGGACCCATAAAAAGAGTAAATATAAATAGGCAAAATACCCATTTAGACTCTGATATTTGGTCTTCATTGTGTTTTGTTGTTTTTTGGTTTTTTTCATGAAGACAAATACAATCTTGGATTAGGATTGAAGGCATGCTATTAACAGCATAAACTTGGGTAAATCATTAATTCTCTTAGAGCCATGGTTTATGGGGATAACAGTAATACCTAGCTGCACAGTGACTATCATAGAGTACATGCTGAGGAAATATTCACTGTCAACAACAGCAGCAACACCATCATCTTTTATCAGCCACGACTGAATTAGAACAAGAGAACTGAGATGGTTTTTTTTTTTTTTTTTGAGATGGTTTTCTATAGAAACAGCTGGATTCAGTATAAAAAGATAGAAGTATAAGTACATATGAGCCTGAATTCTCTCTTACAAAGATGAGAACTAGAATTGTAGATTCAGAGCTCTAACTCCACTACTTAACTCTCTAGGTGACCTCAGGGTGAGTCTCAATTCCCTCTTACAAAGATGATAACTAGGATTGCAGAATCAAAGCTCTAACTCTACTACTTAACTGACTAGGTGACCTCAGGCAAGTCTCTGAACTTTTCTTAGCCTCAGTTTCCTCACATGTAAAATGAGAATAACAATATTTTATTGGAGTATAATATGAAAAACCATGTCAGGTACTTAGAATATAAATATGCAAAATGCACTAATAAATATTAGCAGCAACAATAACTAGGATTTATTTATTCATTTATGCACTCAACAATTATTTACCAAGCAGCTGCTACGTGCCAGGCTAGGCTGGATATTAGAAAGTCAACAGTGAATGAAGCAGACAAAAGTCTCTGACATCTTGGAGCCTGTTCTCCATGCTAATAAGAGTGCCTTGTTCACTTAAGTATTTATTTAATAATTTGAGTATGTTTTAAGAGAGGACAGCATGAAGAGTCCTAAACCTGGATTAAGATTTAATTTGGCTGAGTTTAAGACCTGGCTCTGAATCTTGGGAATGTCACTTTACCTCTCTGGGGCCTAGTTTCCTCATCTATAAAATACTCTATGAAAAAAAAAATTCTATTATAAGAGTTGATAGAATGTTAAGGAAACAATATATATAAAAGCACTTTATAAATTAAAATGCCTTATACAAATATTTGCTATTGTTATGCTTATCCTAGCTACACACATGTTTAACGGCCATATATTCAGGAACATCATACCCAAACTTCACTCAAAGAGGGAAAGCAAAATGATGAACCATTCTCTTAATTATGATTGAAAAATGAAATAAATTTGTGTATAGGTTGCATAAATTATGGAAGAAAAACAACAGGTTTTTGTAGGAGTTTGCATTAAAGAAAACTTAAACTTTTATAACTAAGTATAGTTACCATTAAAAAAACTCCTGGCATTTGTAATATAAATATACAGAGGTTTTTAGGAATCTCCAGATTTATAATTATTACTATAAAGTTTATAATTTATAAATATTACTATAAAGCTTATAATTATGTAGTAAACACCACTAAGGACCATTTTCGAAAATATGTTCCACAGAATTCTAGTTTTATGGAATGGTAATAAGTTTCATATGTGGATTACAATGATTCCATGTACAAGTAAGTTAAAGCTAGGTTAAACACAGTTTCCAGTAAGATTCTCAAAGCCATTATATGCAAGTTTGATATCTGGTATGTAAAATGTTCTAAACATATTTGAACAAGGAAACATTTTCCCTCTCATGAAAAATTGAATAACCTCTAAGAAATTTAAGTAAATACAACTGAAACATGTAAGTTACCCCTCTGAATTTTCAACAAGAGGTATTCAATACTTAGCGACAGTGGAGAACCACAAGCCCAAAACTAGGTTGGGATATAGACATCAAATGGTCTGCTTGTCACTCAGTAGCCAGTTAAATTCTGCTTGTGTTTTGGCCAATTATTACATGTCATGGGCACTCATTGTCTATGCTAAAATTTATTACAGATTATGTTCAAAAGTCAAAATAAAAAATCCAACCTGAACATTACATGTATATATACACATATATGTACATATATATACACATGTATTGCATATATATATATAATATATTGAACATATATCTATATCCATGAAGAATAAGAAATATCCATTTTGAAGCTATACTAGAACTAATCATACAATAAGCAGTGGATTTCAGTTGTATTCTCAGTGAGGGGCAAGCTGTTACCACTGGATTGGGGAAGAAGAATGGATGATATACATTCAGATATGTTTAAGAACACAAAAAGGAAGCCCTAGCCAGGTGCGACAGTTCACGCCTGTAATCCCAGCACTTTGGGAGGCTGAGGAAGGTGGATCACTTGAGGTCAGGAGTTCGAAACCAGCCTGGCCAACATGGTGAAACCCTGTCTCTACCAAAAATACAAAAATTAGCAGGAAGCCTGGAATCCTAGCTACTCAGGAGACTGAGGCAGGAAAATTGCTTGAACCTGGGAGGTGGAGGTTGCAGTGAGCTGAGATGATGCCACTGCATTCCGGCATGGGTAACAGAGCAAGACTCTGTCTGGAAAGACAAAGAAAAAGAAAAGCCCAATTTTTATCATCTATGGAAATAATGTTAATGAACAACAGTGAATAATCATTCACTAAAAATGAGTTGCAATTTGTCAAAGTGGATTTAGAAAAAAAAAATCCACATTCTGGAAGTAGATTGAGATATCAGGTATATAGTAAGTACTTATCCTTTTAAAATTTATGCATTTCAAACCTAAGCAGATTCCCTTTGACTGCCTATACCCCAGACCAATAGAGATACTGAAGCCTTTGGTGTAAGAGAAATCGCCCAGTATTCTATAGATTCCCAGAAGAGCAGCCCAGAAGGGAGAGCTAACTAAAGATTTTTGAGGATCCTGAGAATTGCTATTCATCATAGCTTGTCTGCAGTTGTGAAAGGATGCTACTTACCATCCCTATCAAAAAAATGCTGAGTTGGTATATCAGAAAGACAAATTCAGAGGAAATATTATTTCTGTGAAAAAAAATTACCAAAGTCTAGAACTGGAGAAAATGAACAACCAACAAAATGTATCTTGGCCAAAAAAAAGGGGGAAGGGAGACAGCAGGAATAAATTGAAGTTGTTTTTCCTCTGGATCATTCTATAGGGCCATAAAGTATTTTTGATGTCAGCAGGCCTGAGATTAAATTCTGACTGTCATATACCGTGTGATGAGCCTTGGTTTATTTATTGACCAATTAGAGACAGGATTGAGCAAGATAGCAAGTATTACGACCTGATTAGCACAATGCCTGACAAAATGTTAGTTTTCTTTTTCACCCAGAAAAGCTTATTAAACTCCTGGAAGTGTCCCACATCAAACCACCAACTGTTCCTTTATTCAATGGATACTTACGGAGCACCTGCTCGGCTCCAGGAACTGTCCATGGTGCTAGTAATAAAACAATCAGCATAACAGGCAACAATCCCAGTCTTCATAAGGCTTACATTCTGGTACTTATAAAGAGAATGCTCATTTCCATTCCTTCCTCCCAAACTTAAACAAGTAAACTCATTCCTTTTTCAATCAAATACAACACATGACTTCACACAATGCTGGAACCATCAACATGTGTACTATAATCTATCTGACAAACCAAGTTTTTTTAGCTGGGTTCACAAAGTTCCCACTAGAATTTTGAGGAGCCAGGTGTCAGCACCAAAAGACAAAATTCAGCATTCAGCAGCAGCAGGAAAAGTGATAAAGATCCAGAAATGAATGGGGAAAAGTCCCTGAATCTCTGTAGCAGCTCCTTAGAAACTGTTAGCTAGCACTGGGCTTTCTGTAAATCCTTTCAATCCTAAAAGGAGGAATGAAAGTTTCTTATAAAGATGTGCAAGCTGTAACTGGAACATATTTCAAGGTGGCTTTTTCCACCTTGAAATTGGAAAGAAATTAACAAGATTTATCTATGAGATGTCAAACGTCTTAGTGGAAAAAATACATAGAGCAATGAAGTTTATCCATGGAATCACATCCTCCTACCTTCATCTATTCATTGGTTCATTCAGAAAGTAACTAGCATATTCCAGGTGCTAGACTTGGGATATAAAGATGAATCAGAAACAGCTCTGGCCTTTGAATAGCTCTTAACCTAAAAAATATGTTTAAAAAGTAATGAAGATTCTGTTTGATAGGCATTCTAATAAGGTTTGAATGAAGTGCTGCTAGGACCCAGAGGAGGGAGCCTCAAAATCAACCATTAGAGTTTGATGTGATAAAGATGAAATAGTCAGAGAACTGATTCTAAAGTCACTCTTCATACAATAGCCAATCTAGTCCTCACACCCAAACAATCAATCTTGTGGGTTTCACCTCCTGCTCACTTTTTCCATATCCACCATTGCATCTTGTCTGGACTGCTGCAGCAGACTAACAACTGATGTCCCTGATTGGCTGCTACCTTCTATCCTCCACTGAAGCCAAAATGATTTTTCATAAATAAAAACTGGGTCTTATCACCTCTTTTAAAATTTCATCAACACCATATCATTGCCTACCGAATCCAAATTTCATAAGGCCTACAATGCCTCCCAATTCTTTTTCTCTGTGTGCTCACCACTCTCACCACACTGAGCTCCAAACACACTAAATGTTCTTTTCCTTTTTGGTACCTCCAGGTTTTCAGTCACACTGCTCCCAATTCTTACATCAATCTCCTCTCTCTCTCTAGTTTCTAGTTCAATGTTATCCTATGGTCTCAGTGTGAATTTCCTACACCACCTCACACTTCCCCGTCAAACATTCTGCATTCATCATAGTCACTGTAGTCCCGACCCTTCAAACTGCACCCTCCCTGGCTCTTGCATGGTGCCTTTACTGCTAACTCCAAGAATTAGCACTTCCCTTCCTCACTACACATTGATACACATTCTGAACCATAAATTTTAGGACTTACTTATATCTTATTGAGCATTTATTATATTCAAATTTAACTAACACTTAATATGATCCTATTGTGTGCTGGATTCTGTCTTAGATCTTTCCATTGCCCTTAGTTCTTATAGCAATTCTTTTTTATTTTATTTTTACTTTCTATTTTACTTTAAGTTCCAGGACATATATGAAGGATGTGCAGGTTTGTTACATAGGTATACATGTGCCATGGTGGTTTGCTGCACCTATCAACCCATCATCTAGGTTTTAAACTTCACATACATTAGGTATTTGTCCCAATGTTCTTCCTCTCCTTCCCCCCCAACTCCCAACAGTCCTCAGTGTCTGTTATTCCCCTCCCTGTGTCCATGTGTTCTCATTGTTCAACTCCCACTTATGAGTGAGATCACGTGGTGTTTGATTGTCTGTTCTTATGTTAGTTTGCTGAGAATGATGTCTTCCAGCTTCATCCATGTCCCTGCAAAGAACATATTCTCATTCTGTTGTACGGCTGCATAGTAGTAAATGGTGCATATGTGCCACATTTTCTTTATGGCAATTCTTTAAAAGGACAACTGAGGTAAGTATTAGCACACTCATTTTACAAAGAGAAAATGAAGAGAGATGAAGTTCCCTGCTTAACTTCACAAAACAATGATAAAGCCAGGATTTCTAAGCTAGGCACCCCAAATCAAAGTCTAAACTTTCCACTAGACCTGTATTATTATTCTCTAATTGTTTACCCAAGCAAGCTTCACCAGGAAGCTGAGTCACAGCAGGCACTAACATATGAGCTGCAATAACCAGGGTGTAATAAAAACTGAGTGAGTTCAATTCTTCTCATTTGTGTCTGGATATTAGGTTTCTTGGAGATAGTTGAAAGGTATTATTTTTAAATAACCAAAAATGTTTAAAGCGACTACATTTCTATTTCCATTTAAAGCTCTAAAACTTGGACTTGTCCCTGAAAAGCAGGGATGTTTCTCCCTTCTGTTTTTTTTCTTCTTTTCCTGCTTTTTGCTACATAAAAATGCTAAGTACTATAAATAACATAATTTATACATAATGTCTTTCAAGGAGATATGCTAAAGTCCTAAAATATTATTAAGTGAGCCAAAAAATGTCTCAGTATGATTTATAAGGTGGCGATATCACTAAAAAAATAATGTAAGGCCGTACACACAGCCTTGGCCTCTGGGCACCATCCAGCCCCAAGCAGACTAAGATAGGTACCCTGGAAAAATGCCGGGTATCTGAATTATCAGAGGGAAGTCATGATTGACAATCAGATGCAGCACAACTAAGAGTTTGGGGACAGACACCAAGCAAGGCCATGCAAGTTCATCCTGGTGATCTCAGCGATGCTTTATCTCCTTCTTACCCACCACAGCCATGTCTGAACACTCATCAAGAAAACAACTATTTCATTAACAGGATGAGATGAAAATAAGCATAAATAAATGTTCTAATTTGTTTCCATAACCCAGTGGATCCAGTTTTGCACCCACTGTGATATCGACATCCTATGTGTATATATACTGGCCTACAAAAAAAAAGGAAACTTCTTAGCACATTCGCAATGCTTTTTACCATCCAACTATCAACTATATTTTTATTCTTATCTTCTACCAAAATCCTCATGGTCCAGCCATGTCGAACTTCCCACTTTGAGCTTTTGTATTTGCTGATCCACTTACTGAGAATGGCCTTCCTGCATACTTCCTCTTGCAGAACATCTCATTCTTAAGGACTCAGTTTAAATGTCACTTCCTCTGGGCAGCCTGTGCAGACTCCTATTGGCAGAATGCATTGCTCTCACCATTGCACTCCTATAACACCATTTAAATCCTAGGATGGAATGAATCCTATTGTAATTTTCTTATCTGACACAAGGGTCTTTCCTCCTTTTTAAACTGTAATCTTCTTAAGGATACAATCTATGGCTTAATCATCTTTGGATTACTGGAAGCCAATACAAGAGCCAGCCACAGTAGATGGCCACTTAATTTTCACTTAAAGAAGGAGACAAGATTCTGGGCCTGACCCTTTCCTTTCTGCCTTTGGTAAGGCTGCAGTGTACAACATTGCAGACTTTACACTGCATAATTCCAGCAGCTTCTGCTCACCTAGACTACTACATAAATGATGCACCATAGAGTTGTACAACACAGAAGCCCTACTTTTTTATTTTTTTGAGACAGAGTTTCACTCTTGTTGCCCAGGTTGGAGTGCAATGGCACGATCTCAGCTCACCACAGCCTCTGTCTCCTGGGTTCAAGTGATTCTCCTGCCTCAGCCTCTCAAATAGCTGGGATTACAGGCATACGCCACCATGCCCAGCTAATTTTGTATTTTTAGTAGAGACAGGGTTTCTTCATGTTGCTCAGGCTGGTCTTGAACTCCCAACCTCAGGTGATCCGCCCACCTTGGCCTCCAAAAGTGCTGTGATTACAGTCATAAGCCACCACACCCAGCCCAATTTTATAAAGCCCGTAATGGTTCCAGGCAAATGATGGCTCAATATACATGTTGGTAGATATATCTCTATGTTCAGTGGATGGATGGATGGATGGACGGACGGATGGACAGATGGGCAGACAGATAGATAGATACACAGACGGACATATTAGATATTTATATGTACTACGAAGATCTAAAGACCTGTGTTCTAGTGTTTTAGAACAAACACTGTCAATGATGAAAATAGCATTTATTGTTGGTATAATGATGAATGATAGTATCATTATAATTATAAATAATGTTACAGTACATAGCCATGCTGCTTTAGCTTTTGCAAAATGCTTTCACATTCAATATCTTCTTTAACTTTCACCAACAATTGGAAAACTAAGGCCTTCATTTTGGCCTTGTTGAAAAGTCCCATCTAGATCATAAAAGAAACCAAAGCACAGAATTGGGTGACTCTCCAATGTTACCCAGCTGCTAAATGGTAAAGTCAGGATCAATCAAGATCTTCTTATCCCTATTTCAATGTTTGTTTTGTTTTTTACTACATCACTTCCCTGGGAGTTCTCAGGGGAAAAAATGGAGGGAAGAAAAAGAAAGCAGAAATATTCGAGGATAGTTGACCACCAAGACAAACTCACAGGCAGAGAAAATCTGCTTAGTTCTCTAAGCGTTCTCTCTTCCATGTTCACATTACTCTAATTTTTACTTACTTTTGCTATACTGCTTGGAATTTAATGGTTTGGAGACTTTCTTAATTAGCAAGCATCCTCTTTAAAGAAGACATTTACCTCTGGTAACTTTAGCTGGATATCAATCATTTATAGATGTGTGTAAGCCTGTTCCATGAGTTGCTTTCTTTCTAGCATAAAACTCAGAACTATACCAGGTGGGAAACTGTGAATTTTGCTTGGAAAGAAAGGAGATGGGTCACCTTGGGACATGAGGAATACTGAGGATAGAACAAATCCAAATGAAGTAATACAGTAGGGGCCACAGGGAAGCCTGGCGATAATGCAACAAGAAAGTGAAAGGCAATGGTTAAATAGTTAAATCCTATCTGCTTTCCAAGTGAACAACCTTCAACACAATCAGCTGAAGCCAGAGCTCATATATGAGAAAAAGGAAATAAAAAGTTAAAAACTTATAATTAATGAAGAGGGTTTTTTTCATTTAATAACTGGAAAAGCTGACAAGATCAGAAAGCCACTCACCAAAACAGATATTTTCCCCCCTCCTGGGCACACAGCTAGATGACATTTACCAATCACTCTTGCAGTGAGATATAGCCAGCATCTGAGTTCTGGCCAGTGAAATGTGATCAGCCCTGGCCCAAAAAAACCTCCAACTGGTAACCTTCCATTCTTTTCTTCTTCCCTGGTGATGCTGGAGGCACATACTGCACATGATAGAACCAAAGGAGGAAAGAAGCCTGGGTCCCTGAATCACAGTTTTGATGGGAGCCACGTGTTAACCAGGTACATCCTTTTGAAAATCTATAGAAAATCTACTTTCTATAGTCAGCTGATAAAAACAATTTTTTGAAAAATCAATATTTGTTATCAAAATGAAGGGACAGCTACCCTCTTGCCATGTAGTGAAGGAAAGGCATTCTGTAGCAAATAATGGCAGTGATATTTATAAGGAATAACAGGCAGTGTTTCAGTATTACATGAACTGAGTATTAGCAAAAATGAGCAGAAGCAGTCCCTGACCTACAGACTCTGTACTTTAAAAAGCAGCCCTTGCGCAATGCTAGTAAGAAAAACTTGACATAAGAAGAAAATAGTGTCAGACACCTTACACTAAAATTAACTCCAGATGGATTCAAGACTTAAACATAAGACCTAACACCATAAAAACCCTAGAAGAAAATCTAGGCAAAACCATTCAGGACATAGGCGTAGGCAAGGACTTCATGACCAAAACACCAATAGCATTGGCAACAAAAGCCAAAATAGACAAATGAGACCTAATCAAACTCCACAGCTTCTGCACAGCAAAAGAAACAATCATTAGAGTGAATCAGCAACCAACAGAATGGGAAAAAATTTTTGCAGTTTACTCATCTGACAAAGGGCTGATATCCAGAATTTACAAAGAACTAAAACAGATTTACAAGAAAAAAACTAACAAGCCCATTCAAAAGTGGGCAAAGGATATGAACAGACACTTTACAAAAGAAGATATACATGAGGCCAACAAGCATAGGAAAAAATGCTCATCATCAGTGGTCATCAGAGAAATGCAAATCAAAACTACATTGAGATGCCATCTCACATCAATTAGAATGGCGATCATTAAAAATTCTGGAGACAACAGATGCTGGAGAGGATGTGGAGAAATAGGAACAGTTTTACACTGTTGGTGGGAGTGTAAATTAGTTCAACCATTGTGGAAGACAGTGTGGCGATTCCTCAAGGACCTAGAAATAGAAATTCCATTTGACCCAGCAATCCCGTTACTGAGTATATATCCAAAGGATTATAAATCGTTCTACTATAAGGACACATGCATATGAATGTTCATTGCAGCACTGTTTACAATAGCAAAGACCTGGAAACAACCCAAATGCCCATCGATGATAGACTGGACAGGGAAAATGTAGCACATATACACCATGGAATATTATACAGCTATAAAAAACGATGAGTTCATGTCCTTTGTAGGGACATGGATGAACCTGGAAAGCACCATTCTCAGCAAACTGACACAAGAGCAGAAAATCAAACACCACATGTTCTCACTCATAGGCAGGTGTTGAACAATGAGAACACATGGACACAGAGAGGGGAGCACTACACACTGGGGTCTTTTGGGGGGAAATGGGGGAGGGACAGCAGGGGGAGGGGAGTTGGGGAGAGATAGCATGGGGAGAAGTGCTAGATGTGGGTGATGGGGAGGAAGGCAGCAGATCACACTGCCACATGTGTGCCTATGCAACAATCTTGCATGTTCTTCACATGTACCCCAAAACCTAAAATGCAATAAAATTAAAATTTAAAAAAAAAGAGAAAGAAAACAGTGTCAGAGACAGAAAGGCACTTTCTTCCTTCATTCCTTTCTTTAAGCAAATATGTTTCTGTGTCTATAATTATCATGCACTATTTTAGGTGGTAGAGATAGTGAATAAAATTAAATTGCTGCCCTCATGCAGTTTATATTCCAAAGGGGTTAAGTCAGGTGGTAAGTCTTTAAACATAAAAACACAAGTAAGAAAACAATACAATTTTAGAAAAAAAGTGCCATAAAGAAAATAAATTAAATCAAATTCAAATGGTATCAAGAGTAACTGAGGATAGCACAGCTAATTTAATCAGCATGGTTAGGAGAGATCTTTCTAAAGACGTGACATTTGAACTACATATTAAACAATGCCTAGAAAGCAGATTTGCAAAGATCTGAGTGAAGGGCCTCCCAGGGTGAGGAAAGAACTACTGCACTATTGGAGGGACACAAAGAATTCCAGTGTGATGGGAGAAGAGTGAACACTGAAGAGAGCAAAACAAGATGAATCTGGAGAAGTAGACACGTTCCAGTTCATATAGGGCCTGACACAGGACCAAGTTTGGGTATTATTCTAAGAGGCATGGGAGCTACGAGACAAATTTCAACAGGAGAGTAGCATAATCTGCTTACACTTTTAAAAGGCTCACTTTAAAGATGTTTCAAGATATACTATGGTGGGCAAGAGTGGATGCTACTGGGATCACTAGTGAAAAGATAAAGAAGCTTGGACTAGGGTGGTAGTGGTGAAGATAGCAAAACATGAGTAAATTTGTGATTCAGTTTGGAGGTAAAGCTAACAAAACTTTCTGATGTAGCAAATGTTGGGGATAAAGAAAAGAGTGGAATCAAGGATGATGTCTATGTCTTATGACCTGAGCAACTGGGTGGATATACCCTTACCTGAAATTGAGAGAAAAGCACCTGGTTCTCTGTTTTCAAGACCCTGGAACTCAGGAGATCTTTGTAGTATTTAGTTCAACTACATGATGAGTTAACTGGACTACTATGAACTAGACTGAAAACCTAATCAATGCCTACAACATTTTTGTCCCAAAGAAATAACTAAAAATTCTACACATATCTTGCAAATGAATTTTTGAAGCATGATGCATGGTAAAAATAATTATAATAAAACAAAACAAAACAAAAAAAACAGTGCTATTTTAACTTCCATCCTGGCCATTGCCCCAGCTGGTGTGACTGGGGCTCATTCCTAAGGACAGTGTTAGGAATTTACTCCTTCTTTTATCCTAAGTGCAATAACCAGGATTTGAATTCGAACTTTATTTTTCTTTGTGTTATAATTTCAAGAAGAAAATCATGTGGGGGTAGTGGCAGGGGGCTGGGAGGTTGTGGTTAAGGTTTCAAATGGGTGGGAGAGCAGGAAGAGATGCTTTTGCTAAGTAGCCTAGGAAATAAAGAAGCAGAGGTAGAGAAAAGCCAAGCCCAGAAACAAAGCTCATCTGCATATGCTGCTGGGAGGAAGGTGACATGCAGGTTGTCCTGAACAAAGAAAAAGCTAGGAATCTCTATGCCTTAGAAAGGGGAGGTGGGAATTGACAGATACCTGGGTACTGGAAGATCTCTCCATTAGTGAGGCAGGCTAATGAGAAACAGAAAAAAAAAAAAAAAAAAAAAAACCCCCAAGGTTTTTTTTTCTAAACCTTTCTGATACCCCCAACATAAATGGGAGCAGGAGCTAAGGATTAAGGTTTTGCTGACAATGACTAATCAGAAGAGGCTTTTGATCCCTGCTATGGTTTGAATGTTTGTCCCTTCCAAAATTCATGTTGAAATTTAGTCACCATTGTAATAACATTAAGAAATGGACCTTTAAGAGGTAATGAGGCCATGATGGCTCTGCCCTCATATAGCTGGGCATGGTGCGTGCCTGTAATCCCAGCTACTCGGGAGGCTGAGGCAGGAGAATTGCCTGAACCCAGGAGGCGGAGGTTGCGGTGAGCCGAGATCGCGCCATTGCACTCCAGCCTGGGTAACATGAGTGAAACTCCATCTCAAAAAAAAAAAAAAAAAAAAAAAAAGGCCAATTCTGGCCCCCTCTTGCCCACTTTTTGCTCTTCTGCCTTCCACCTGTAATGATGAATCAAAAGGGCCCTCTCCAGATGCTGGCATCTTGACTTTGGACTTCTATGAGAAAATAAATTTCCATTCTTCGTAAATTACCCAGCCTCAGGTGTTCCCTTACAGCGGCATGAATGAACTAAAGCAATGCTTTGCTGTCCAAAGCAGAGCTTTAGGAGACCGAAGCCCACGCTTGATAATAAACTGGGCTACGTAGATCATGATATTCACACATTTTATAAAATGCAAAATATTTAAATGCAAAAAATATAAGAAACAAAGTTACCTCGATATTGGATAATTAAAAGTGTAATTAAGCAAACTAGCCCATTTCTCCTACACAATCTCTTAATTAAGAATTTGCAGGGTCTTGTTTCTATAGAAGTGCATTCACACTAGTCTCTGTGTCTAATAAATATCTACCCTGTTAGCTACTCTGTGTGCTGCTTTCTGTTTGAACTCTAATCTCTCTACCACTTTCCCAGCCTCTTACCATTCTCAGGGTCAGACCCTTCACCACCACCTCCAATCATATGAAAGAAGTCATAAATCACCTTGCTAATTAGTTGCTCTGTTTCAGACATGTCAGTTTTGTTACATGAAATTATTAAATTCATACCAATACAGGTCATTTTTTTCCAAAATATTCCTTGAATACAACGCCACTTGTGTTTTTCCAAGGACAGAATGAGCTTGTCTCTATAGGTTATTATGCTTGGTGCCCCACTGCTAACAATATGCTCCTGGAAGAATTCATGAAACCTAGTCCTTCCATCTAAATGTATTCTCCTCTGCTACCCGCCAATTTTCTCAAAAAGTCTGGTCTCTTTTTCAATGTATTGGTCTCAGTGAGCACACATTCCTGCAATTCCAAGAAAGATCCTCATAAACATTAATGAGATAAGTAAATAATAATAGTAATAATAGCTGTGATCTACTCAATATTTAGTGAATACCAGACAATTTGCTAAATTTCTGACATGCATTGTTTCATTATCATCTTAATTGGGAAATCCATTTACCATGTGGAATTTGGCATAACAAAACACTAATTTATAACTTGTGGTCTGTAAAAAATCTGTTGCTTGGCAGCAGATTACTTCATTTCTCTGAGTCCTAGTGTCTGTACTCATAAAACAGAGTTAATGTGGCCAGTGCTGCAACTTTCTCACAGATGTAAAGTTCAAAAAGTGTAACATATACAAAATGAGTCTGAACAATTAAAAACACTCTGCAAGTAAAAGGTATTATCATTTAATGTTAATTGTAGTGCTTTCCACACCTGACAGATGGCATGATGTGTATGTTATTACATTGTTCTTTATTCTTGTAAGTAACTTTATATTACAGGAAGAAAAAGTTTATAAAACTCTATCTAGGTAGACTCCAAATTCAAGAAGTAAAATCATGAATAGGACCCCTATTGCTATACCTTCCTCAGACACTACTTCTAATGCATCAGAAACTACATAAGACCAACCTGTTGAAAACGTAATTACAAAGGGAAAATGCCTCAGCCAGTAAGATTCCTAAAACACTAAAATCCAACTAGAGCAGTTTTGAACATGGGAGTCAGAAGAGGCAAAATGAAACAGCCTCCTGTGAACTGTATCATATCTGGAGTCAGAAGAGGCAAAATGAAACAGCCTCCTGTGAATTGTATCATAGCTGACAAAATGTCTTATTATCTTCTACTGATTGGCCAGGAGTTCAGCTATCTTCTCCATGGCAGTCTCTACGACAATCTCTACAGAGCGGGACCCCTTAACACACCACCTCTCTGCTACTACCTTAGGAAGTCAAGAAAATTGAAAGCCTTTGTACTTCCTTTTCCACTGAGAGCCTGAATGGGCTTTTCAACATGGCCTGGACAATGTGTGCAATATTTTGCTTTAATTTTCAAGCCAGCTTGTTCATCGTGGCTTTTATAATATAGGTCATTTTCATTCCATTTACTCAGAGTAAAAATAACTTGCCTCAAGCAGCTCATAAGTATTTACTTCTTTCTAGGCTGTGGAGAGACAATGAATGCAGCCTCGGAGAGGCTCTAGTCCTAGGAGGGCACTTGGCCACCTGTAAGCTTGTCTATCCGGTCACCTAAAAGGGCAATTCTTAGGAGAAAGCTGGGGAAATGGCCTCCATGACCATTTATCTCATTTAACTCATCTAAATGTAACCATAAAAAAATGGCTGCTAAAACCCTATTTTGTTCAGGTAAAGGGCAAAGCTCATTTGGTTTCAAGGAAGACAAACCTCTCTTCCAGTTCCAGGGAATAAACACAGCTAGCCCAAACCAGGCATAGCCATCTCATTCTCTTCTCTCAAACATTGGTCTAGAAGTGTGTGCGTGGTGAAGAGAGAAGTGGTATAACCCAGGACTGAAAAATAAGACAAGGGAAGTCTTCTGTATGTGGTTATGGTGGTAATATGGGTAGAGTGAGGGAATGACTTTCTAGGAAAGACTTTGTTTGTTTGTTTGTTTGTTTGTTTGTTTTGTTTTGAGACAGAGTCTCGCTCCATCGCTGGGCACCAGACTGGAGTGCAGCAGCGCAATCTTAGCTCACTCCAACCTCCGCCTCCTGGGTTCACTCAATTCTCCTGCCTCAGCCTCCTGAGTAGCTGGGATTACAGGCGTGCGCCACCATGCCCAGCTAATTTTTGTATTTTTAGTAGAGATGGGGTTTCACCATGTTGGCCAGGATGGTCTTGATCTCCTGACCTTGTGATCCACCCGCCTTGCCCTCACAAAGTGCTGGGATTACAGGCGTAAGCCACCGTGCCTGGCCTAGGAAGGACTTTCTTTGAGCATAAAAGGATAGAATCTCACACAGACAAGGTTTTTTAAGCCCTACCCCTTCCTCTCTTCCTTCCTTAAGATGTTGCACTGAGGATATCATGCTTAGAGCTATGGAAGTCATCATGCAATCATGGAAACATAAGCCCAAAGATCAAAGTTCAAATGCTGAAGAAGGCAGAAGGAATGAGATAAAGGCATCTGCTCTAAATGTTGGCATTCACTCTACTGGGTTCTCTGTGCCTCCCAACTGGATGCCCAGTATTTAACCCCTGCTTTAAGCCCTGAGCTTGGTTCTTATACGCTAGGAGGGGTCCAATGTTTAGCCATTTCTCTTTAGGTGCTATCCTTCTCTCCAAGAAATGTCCCCTGGAGCTTGTGGAAAGTCTCCATGACAACATGGAAACAACTGAAGCCCAAGCACATTGCCATTACCTAATAGCAACAGCAAACTGGCCTAGGGCCAGGCTCATACATGGAGCTAAACAGGAGCATGTCCAAGAAAACAGTGATTTAGACCTAAAAACCACTCAACATTATCAAGCAAGGCCTCACAGAGAAAGAACAGGTTGATCTTGCAGATGGCTCCTCATGGAGCCAATCTTTTGTAATAAAAAATTATATCAATGAGAAATGAATCAATCAGTCCCAAATGGCACTAGAACCAGCAGTTTTCGCCCACATTCTTCCAGGTCTCAGTAGAGAAGTGGGGCCAGGAATGAGGGCTATGCTGATTTCAAAAAGGTGTGCCAGTCATGTAATGAGGACTCACATTGTTTCTGAGGTTCCTTCTATCATTTTTATAACTGTTCAGAGTCTATCCCTATACATAAAAAAAGGTAAGAATGTAAATATTTTCGACCATTATGTGGCTTACACAATTTTTCCATAGTAAATAGCGGGAATATTCACATTTTTAATTTTTAAAATTACTTAATTTTTCTGATAGAAAATAGCATAAGGTAAGATCTAGATATAATATTAATATGAAGTATTGAAGTTGATACTCCCATCATCCAAAATTATCAAATAACTAAGATGATATTAAAGTGTAGATGAAGAGGTTCACAAGCAAAGGGACAGTTTCCTTCGCCCAAGTGTCTCCTTAAAACTTTAAATCCATAAAACAAGCCAAAAAAGGGTGAAAAGAAGACAAAACTATTAGTTAGAATACATTGTTAATAACAATTATGGTAGTAACAAAGAAAGTCTTCCAGAAGAAATGAAATAAACAGAAGGTTCCTACAAGTACTGGTCTCTAATAGTAATAACAGACATCCTCTTGACAACTAGAGGTCTTTGGTCAAAATCAAAAAGTTAAGCAGAGATTAATAATACATAGTCATTCCTGTGTATGTGCAGGGAATTGGTTCTAGGCCCCCGTGTATAACCAAATCTACACATACTCAAATCCCAAAGTAGGCTATGCAGAACCCACCGTATAGGAAAAGGTGGCCTTCCGTGTAGGCAAGTTTTACATCCCATGAATACTGTATTTTTGACTTGTGTTTGCTTGAAAAAAACCCATGTATAAGTGGACATGTAAAGTTTAAACCCAAGTTGTTCACGAATCAACTATAAGATAGCAGAATAGAAAGAAATTTACCATTACTATCATCAGTTAATATTGTCTTTACCTTTAGAACAGCTGACCCATTTGAGAACCAAACCACTTAGAGGAAAGTGACCAGGATTTTGCAGCATTCATTGAAGACAACTACCTAAATCATCTTGGTGCAATATATTATTAATGATGACAGCAGGAATAATTGGATTAACAGGAACCAGAACAAACAGGAAAACAGCCCAGCTACCACTTTGCTTATTAAAGCTTTTGCAAACTGATGGAAGGGAGCCATGAGGACCTTGGAAATGGATGGCTCAGATATTATGGTACTATACATACAGACCAGGTCAAGCTAACTCCCACCTTTCTGGCATGTTAAAGTAACAGGGATGTGCAATGCTCACCACTAGCAGGTTGCATTGCTGAGCCTGAAAAGAAAAGGTCCTCACTTAAGATGGAGGAGTTGTTTTCTCTAGAGCAGAAATGTGGGTCACTGATGCTTGAGGCCACCATCCCACTGTAATGGCATCAGCCCATGTGCCAAAGTTATGAGTCCTTCCATCACTGTGACTTTTAGTAGAGATTGGGAATTGGCAATGCATGAATCAATCATTAAAAACCTGATCTTGTCAGGTCAAGGAGATAGCAGCTTAGTATGAGTTAATGCCAAAGTATCATTTGAAAACAGAATCCACCATGTACATTTAATTAAATATGAAGATGACAATCTCATCAAATAAGAAAACAGAATATGATATGCTTATGATTGATCTAGTGATTGTTATATACACAGCAGCAGAACATGGGATTTGATATGTCCCTGTTGCCTTTGTTTCTTTGCTGTCTTCCATAATTACTTACAAAGGTCTTGCTTTCTTATGCTACTAAGCAGTGTGGATAAACCAGGAGAACAGAGAACCCTCAGCAATTGATATTGATTTCTTGTAGGACTGCATAAGACCAGGGTCAAGTGATAAGTTTTCACTCCTTAACCACATCTACCAGTCATACGTGTCTCAGTCAACCTCTCACAGGTGACTTCATTAAATAGCTTACCTTCACAGTAGGCAGAGTCTCCCTGGACAGAGATGTAACCACTCTTGCACTCACAAGTAGCTTTTGTATCCCAGTTTTTGCATTCTGAGTTTTCACCACATTTAGGCCCTTCTGCACAAAAGTTATGACCTAGAAGAAACAAATAAAACTGTACATAAGAAAAGGAGGAAATAAAATAACTCCCCAAAATGAAGTATGTAATATTTTTTATTACATGTCGCTGTGCAGGAAAATATACTTTGATAGTATGCAAGGACAAACTGGATAGGGAAGTGACAGAACAGAAATAGGAAACTTTGGGCTGCCCCAGGCTTCAGAGGCTTTCTCCCACCCATACTCAAATTTGCTAAAGTTGTTTCTACCTGAAGGTTTTTATTTATGCTGATTCTGCATCTTCTTCTCACTACATTCTTACATGACTACTCTTTTTATAATTGTTTTCTTGTAAAATGTATAATACGTAGAAAATAGTACATAAAATTAATACATAAGAACATATAAAATAAAATGAATACAACCAAATTATCAAAACTCCTTAATTATAGCTCTGCAATGAATCCCCTTCCAAGCCACTAGAGATAACTATCCTCAATTTTGAGTTAATCACTGCCTTGCAGCTTTTTAGAGTTTTACTACATATTTGTGTTTATGCCTAAACAATATACCATTTCATTTTGCCCATTTTAAACTTCACATAAGGGAAATCATATTGTACACATCTTCTATGGTGTGCTTTTTTAAAAATGTTCTATAGCCATAGGTTTTTGGGGAATAGGTGGTATCTGGTTACATAAGTAAGTTCTTTAGTGGCGATTTGTGAGATTTTGGTACACTCATCGCATGAGCAGTATACACTGAACTCAATTTGTAGTCTTTTATCCCTCATCTCCTTCACTCCTATTTCCCCTAAATCTCTAAAGTCCATTATGTCATTCTTATGCCTTTGCATCTTCATAGCTTAACTCCCACTTATGAATGCAAACATATGATGTTTGGTTTTCCATTCCTGAGTTACTTCACTTAGAATAATAGTCTCCACCTCATCCAGGTTGCTGTGAATGCTATTAATCCATTTCTTTTTATTGCTGAGTACTATTCCATCATACACACACACACACACACACACACACACACACACACACACACACACAATTTTTTTATCCACTCACTGATTGATGGGTATTTGGGTTGGTTCCACATTTTCACAGTTGTAAATTGTGCTGCTATTAACATGCATGTGCAAATATCTTTTTTGTATAATGACTTCTCTTCTTCTGGGAAGATACCCAGTGGCAGGACTGCTGAATCAAATTCTACTTTTAGGAATTTGATTCTTTCAGGAATCTCCCCCACTGTTTTCCATAGTGGTTGTACTAGCTTACATTGCCACCAGCAGTGTAAAAGTGCTCCCTGTTCACCGCATCCACACCAACATCTTCTTTTTATTATTATAGTATTGTGTGCTTTTCTCTATTCATCCATGTGAATGCCTTTAGCATAAGTTCATTCATTCAACAAAGGATTACGAATATTATATAAACTTAGTTGATAGAGCAGCAGGAGGATCAGCACTAATTTTGAAAGACATTCTAGGGAGTAAAATGCCATCAGACTATGCTTTTAAACACACTGTGAAATGAAAATAATTTGTGTGACTCACTTATTGCAATATTCACTTAGCAGCCACAGTCTGGAACTGAACCTAAAATATCTCCAGGGTATGCCTATATTACAAATAAAGCTGCTAAAAACATTCTTAAACATGCTTCCTGGGGTGTATTTTTTAGCCACATGTTCAACATTTTCTTTACTTAACATTCTTTCTTATTCCCTGCCACTTTTTCCAAGAAATTCTTTTCTTCCTAATGGCCTTTAGAAGTTCCTGTGGTATCTTTTGACAGTGACTGTGCTCAATTTCAATTTGTCTAAATGTGTCTTTAAACTATCCTCATACTTAAAAAATAGCTTTACTTGGTATACAGTTATTTTAGCTCAATATTTTGAAAATGTCATTCCATGTTTTCTGGCTTCTATTACTGCCGTTGAGTCACTTATTAATCTAATAGTCATTCCTTTATATGTGGCAACCCCTTGCTCTGAGGATGATTTTAAGATTTTTTTTTTTTAATGTGTGTGTTAGGTTAGGTTTTGTTGTCGTTTTAAGACAGTCTCACTCCATTGCCCGGGCTGGAGTGCAGTCGCACAATCACTGTTCTTTGCAGCCTCAACCTCATGGGCTAAGGTGATCCTCCCACCTCAGCCACTGAGTAGCTGGGACTGCCGGTGTATGCCACCAGGTCCAGCTTATTTTTTTTTCTCTCTTTCTTTTTTTTTTTTTTTTTTGATAGAGATGAAGTCTCACTATATTGCCCAGGCTGGTCTCAAATTCCTAGGCCCATATGATTTCCCTTATCCTCAGCCTTCCAAGTGCTGGGATTACAGACGTGAGCCACCACACACAGTCTAGTTGGGGTATCTTGTCTGTTTTGTATTTTTCAGTTTTAATCTAAGATATTTAAGTACGAATTCATTTGTATTTAGGATTTGGGGGGGATTCCTGAATCTGAAAAATGATGAAATCTTTCATCAGTTTGGAAAATTCTTGGATATTCTCTCTTCAAACATTCTCTCTCCATGTTTTTCTCTATTTTGTGTTTGTGGAATTCCAATTAGATAAATGTTCTTTCTTCCCATCCATGTTATTTAGACTTATTTTCATAACTTCTGTTTCTTTTTCTTTATGCTGAATTCTGTATCATTTCCAAATGTATCTTTCAGTTTATTAAATCTATCTTGGGCTGTGTCATATTCTCCTTCAGTCTCGCATATCATTTTTAATCTCACTTACTGTATTTTTATTTTTAGAATCCTCTCTGATTCTTTTTCAATCTGCTTAGTCAAATTTGATAGTCTCTTATTCTTTTCATTTTTAAATTGCCTTTTAAAAATTCTTTAAACATATTATACATGAATGTTTTACATTGATAATTCTAATATCTTTAGGCTTTGCGCATCTAATTTTGCCATTTGTTGTTTATGCTGAGTAGCATGCATGATGGCTTATTTTCTTGTGTTTTGAGTGATTCTTTTATTTTTAAGCTCATACTTTTGGGGATTTAATCTGTGGTAATTATGTGAGGTTTTGGTTTTAAAACTGCATTTCTTCAGAGAGTTTTTGTGTTTCCTTCTGCCAGGTTTCTGAGGGAACTATCAACCCAAGATTACTTTCAACGACATTTTTGTCTTAGGGCTTAAAGATTGAGCCACACAGGTGGAATAAAATCTAGCACTAAGCTTTTAGGAAAGCAAATTTTCTCCTCTAGACCTCCATCTAGTGTCAAGTCTGACAGGCAAGTCTCCTTGTGCAGAGTGGATTTTTCCTAGTTCACCCATTGAGGAATTCACCCTTTAAGGTCCTTGATTTATGTTTCTGATACTAGCCCCAGGTTGTCTCCTGTCAGCTTACGCAGTGTGCGTTAGAAGCCAGATTTTATACCGCCAGAGACTAGAAATTGCACTCAGAGCAAATGCAAATGCCACTGTACTTACTTATTTCAATGGAATCACCCTCTTTCTATATTCTGGTCTCCAGATTTTTTTTCCCCTTACTACCATCTCCACCAAATGTTCCAGAAAGTTATTTCTATATTATACAGCATTTTAGGTTAGCTAGAAGAAATAGGTAACATCTAGCAAAAAATTTTTGAAGTTCAAATATGATAAAGTATATAAAGATGCTTTATCCTCTTTAAATCAGTACTTTTAGTAAACAATAATTATGCTATATCACAAATGGTGATCTCATAGAAAACAATTGATCTAGAAGTCAGAAGGTCTAATTTACAATGTAGGGTCTTCAGCTAACAGTCTAAATCACTTTGCTTTTCTAGGTATGTATGTGGGAGGTGGATGAAATTAGTAATTTTTAAACTCTGTTCCTCAGAGTCTTAGGCACAGATGAGTTGTTATACAGGGTTCAAGTCCTCT
>NW_016107354.1:10460181-10471017 GCF_001604975.1 Cebus imitator | reverse complement strand
GCAGCATGATCTCGGTTCACTGCAACCTCCGCCTCTCAGGTGCAAGCGATTCTCCTGCCTCAGCCTCCAGAGTATCTGGGACTACAGGTGCACACGACCATACCTGGCTAATTTTTGTACTTCTAGTAGAGGTGGGGTTTCACTATGTTGGCCAGGCTGGTCTCAAACTCCTGACCTCGTAACCCACCCACCTTGGCCTCCCAAAGTGCTGGTATTACAAGTGTGAGCCACCATACCCAGCCCATATTGATCATGTTAATGACAGTTTCTGGCTTAAAAATATGAAAATCACTCCACTAAAGTCAAGTTAATTTCTTCCCTTGATAACATTCTAGAACTATTTTTCTTTGAAATAAAATTTTAAACCAGCAATATTTAGAGAATTCTTACTCTGAAAGATAATAATATTGTTATTAAATAATAATATAAATTTCATGTACCTATAATAAGCCTGGCATGCTAGATGTTTTAAGCGGGAATAACAATATATACCTTTTAATATGTTGAGAAATTTAAATGGGCTAATCCATGTAAAGCACTTGAAAGAATTTCTTATGCCTATTAAAGAGGTTAATGAATGGTGGTCACTATTAATGATGATATTTTTAACAATAATGACTAAAGTTCAAAATAACTTAATGCTGTTATCCTTGGCTTCAAGATAAAATGCAGAAACTCACAAACCTCTAGGTAGTAAGTGGATATGCCAGGATTCTAAATTAGGTCTGGCTAACTCCAAAGCCCATATGCTTCTCACTATGTCATATATCCTCTCAGATAGCAAAACCTAGTGATGAAAAGTGAAAGACATAGCCACTCCTTGGGACATTAGAGAGTAGATGCATAGCCCTAAATGAGTTACATCCAGCTTCACTATTTAGGACCTGTTAACTGATGACTGCCTCAGTCAAAAATCAGAGCAAGAGTCTAACTTACTGGAAATCTGAAGCCTCTGACAGTTGAGAATATTTCTATAAGAGCTTGAGAACCTTATAATAACCATTAAAACTAGCAGTGCTTGATGTTTTTCCTACCAAAGGGGTACTCTTAGGCATCACATGTCTCCCTACCAAAGGAAGAGCCTGGACTTCACTTCCCATGTCTCAATTGACCAATAATTTGATTAAATGGTCAGATTCTCCTTCACTAGGCATCCTTTATCATGCATACTCTTTGTCTGTGTTTCTTTTCTCTTTATTTCCAGGAGACTTTAACTGTCCTTTTCTTTCCACATGCATCTGACAGCCTGGAACAAAGCCCCTCAAACACTGCTGATTTTCTAATGCATATGTTTCTATCAAGCATGTGCCATGTCAAATCACGATGCTAGGGGTAGAGTAAATTGTATTTCAAAACCATGAAGGGCCAGTGGAACAAACTGACCTTCATGTCAAATCCACTCTGATTATGCCTAACTTCTTCTCAAAAAAATGTGTTGTTTTTTTTTTAAATTAATGGAGGCCTTTATTCAGGCAATATTCATTCTGTGCCCGTTTACCTTTCTGCACAAGTGAGTGAATAGTCATTCATTTGATATTTATGGGACCTCTACTCTGTGGGCCGCAGCAGTACATAATTATCTGGAGACACTTCAAAGATGTTTAAGTTATTCTCTGCCCACAGGGAAATTACAATCCCTAAGGGGCAATAAACCACATATGGCCTCAATCAAAGCAATCTTTGTTAAGTCACATGTGAGCAGAAAAAAATGTCATAGTGTTTCAGAGAAGTATAAAACACTTGAAGATAATGAGAAACTATGATAAGTAGAAACTTGAGAGAAGCAGGACACAGATCCTAGTAGAAGAAATGGGATGCCAACCAACGAAGAAGAGAGAAGAGAGGAGGAGGAGGGTGCAGGCGAAGAAGAAGACGAAGGAGGGTAGTAGCAAGTTTAGAGAACTCCAAATAATCTACTACAGGTGTAACAACAGCAACAATTAACATTTATTGAACACATACTATGTGCTAGGCACTTGGCTGAGTGTTTTACACACATTGTCCCATTTAATCTCATAACAATTCTGTGAAACTGAATTGTTATCCCCATTTTACAGATGTGGCAACTGAAGCTAGAGGAAGGTAGTGCACTTGTGGAAGGTACACAGAGCCGTAGTCTGAGACCAAAGTCCTTCATCACTGTCCTCTTGCACTGTCCTCCTAAGAACAACAAATTTCTAGGCATTCTACAGTTCGAGGGTTAAAGAGGGTATCCTGTTTGCATGTGTATAACAGACTAAAATTTAGCTTTCTTCTCAACTCAAAATATGTATATTTTTCTGCCAGGTAATTCTAAATTTTCTTAACAACAAAAGCCTAACTTTAATCACTTCAGCTTCTTTAAGTCAGGGTCTATGTCTCATCCATTTTTCTCAATCAAAACCTTCCCACACAGAGACAGCTGTATGAATGCATGACTTATAGATGAATGGCCAAATGGACAGGCAGAAGTAGAGGTGGGGAAATTAGCAAGTGAATAAAGAGATCAATAAATCTGTAGGAGCATGCAATGCCCCCTCCTAACCAACTGGAAGGCAAATTTGCCTCAATTGCTAGTCACACATTTTTTTCTCTAAATATTTTTAAGGTATAATTTACATAATATAAAATGTGCTTATCATAAATATATTTAATGAATTTTTAGTAAATTTACACAGCTGTGCATCCATCACACTAATTCAGTTTTAGAACATTTATATCACCCTACCAGCATTCTTAAAAGCCCACCTCAGCATCTGAGTTGGCTGCTAAGTCATAAATTCTCAAATAATTCTCTACCTTTCAGAATTCTTCTAAAGGCTTTGTCTTTCTTATGTGCCTAAATAGCATGACACTTAAGACACACATCTTCCTTTTGTGTATATTTGTCTTCCATTGCTATCCATAGACTCTCTCTCTCAAGTCCTCCAGCTAAACTTTGCCACAGTTTTTTTTTCAGCTGGTTATCAACACAGTCTGATGCATGAGACTCCTGAAAGTCACTTTATTTCTTAACAATTTCTCTTTTTTCAAATTGGAATCTATGACCAGATTGTAGAGCACATGCACACACATATACACAAAATAAGTAAATATTGAAGTTTTTTATTTGATTATTTTTAACAAGTGACTCTAGAGTCTTGGAACCTATTGTATAATTAGAAGCACAAGGTCACATCTTTTAACTAGCACTGATCCATATATAGAGAACAGCTTAATTATAAAGCTGTAAAGAGCTTCCGTACTACAAAAGAAATTATCATCAGAGTGGATAGGCCACCTAAAGAATGCGAGAAAATTTCTGCAAGCTACCCATCTAACAAAGGTCTAATATCCAAAATCTACAAGGAACTTAAACAAATTTACAAGAAAAAAAATAAACCCATCAGAAAAGTGGGCAAAGGATATGAACAGACACTTCTCAAAAGAAGACATTTGTGTGGCCAACAAACATGAAAAAAAGCTCATCATTACTGGTCATTAGAGAAATCCAAATCAAAACAACAATGAGATACCATCTCAAGCCAGTTAGAATGTACCTATGCAACAATCTTGCATGTTCTTCACACGTACCCCAAAACCTAAAACGCAATAAAATAAATAAATGGAAAAAAAATATAAAAGCCAGGAAACAACAGATGCTGGAGAGGATGTGAAGAAATAGGAATGCTTTTACATTGTTGGTGGAAGACTGTGTGATGATTTCTCAAGGACCTAGAACCAGAAATAGCATTTAAAGCAGCAATCCCATTACTGGGTACATACCCAAAGGATTATAAATCACTCTACTATAAAGACACATGCACATGTATGTTTATTGCAGCACTATTCACAATAGCAAAGACTTGGAACAAACCCAAATGTCCATCAATGATAGGCTGGATTAAGAAAATGTGGCACATATACTCTATGGAATACTATGCAGCCATAAAGAATGAGTTCATGTCCTTTGCAGAGACATGGATGAAGCTGGAAGCCATCATTCTCAGCAAACTAACACAGGAACAGAAACCCAACACTGCATGCTCTCACTCGTAAGTGGGAGTTGAACAATAAGAACACACGGACACAGGGAGGGGAACATCATACATTGGGACCTGTTGGTGGGTGAGGGACAAGGAGAGGTAAAGCATTAGAAGAAATATCTTATGCATGCAGGGTTTAAAACCTAGATGACAGGTTGATGGGTGCAGCAAACCACCATGGCTCATGTATACCTATGTAACAAACCTGCCCATTCTGCACATGTATCCCAGAACTTAAAAGTAAAATTAAAAATATATGTAAATACAAACACAAAAGCTGCTATTTATCAACTTCTTTCAATAGGCCAGGCATACTGCTAAGCATGTTACACACATAGATTTGTCACACAATGACCTCTTTAAGGCCGGGCGTGGTGGCTCACGCCTGTAATCCAAGCACTTTGGAGGCCAAGGCGGGTGGATCACCTGAGGTTGGGAGTTCAAGAACACAATGACCTCATTAAACCCTCATAACAACCTTGAAGATTTTAATATTATTCCCATTTTACAAATTAGGAAAATGTGGTTGAGGCTTTACTTACTGAAGGTGACACAGTCAGTAAGTGACAGAGTCATAATTTGACTCTAAATTTCCTGTTATGACCACTATGAAAATAATTATTCTGAGTTTTAAATACTTGGATGCATCAACAACTACTAATGCCTAATCTCTAACAGTGTTTGTGGATCACAACTCTTCTACAACCTATAAAATTTTAAAAATCAATTCATTTAGGACTACCTGCAGGCTCTGCCATTTAGGACTAGCAGAAAAAAAATCTGGGTCAATGTTTATGCCTGAGTATTTCTGGCCTCTGGTTAAGAACATCTACCTTACTGTAAAAGCAATAATGAGGGCTAACAGTCCCCTCTAAGAGCACAGGAAATAATGCTGACTGTCTGGTGTGTCCCACCTCACATATGTTACGTCATTACAGCCGTCAAGCCGCCAACGTCCCATTTGGATGCGATCCTCAAAGTCATCTCACAGTTCACCCATCTAGAATGGAACTCTTGACCTTACCTCCCAAATCCATACTTCCCAGGTTCTCCATATCCATTTGGGGCACTTTTGTTCACAGAAACGAGAAAACTAGGAGTCATCTTTGCCCTCACTCCTCAAATACCAGCTGTTCCCATGTTCTGTCCATTTTATTTCATAAATATCTCTTGAATATATCTCTTTCTCTTCCACTTCACAGCAGTAAGAAGACCCATCCTACTCCAAAATATTATCATCTCTCAAATAGAAATCACCTCATTTGCCTTCCTGTTATCCCTCTTGCCTGCCTTAATCCATTTTCTACACAAAGAGATTATTTAAAACAAAGATTGGATCATGTCACTCTCCTCCTTAAAAACCTTCCATGGGCTTTCCATCTCAATTAAGAAAAAAATCAAAATCCCTAACTTGCAACAACAAAGAAGGCCCCCTTTCCCTCCCCATCACACCCTCTAACCTCATCGGCCTTTCTTTTCATCCCTCTAGGGTTCCCATCACTTTCTGATTCAGGGTCTTCATACTCTTGTTCCACGAACTCATGCCATTATTACATATCCCTTCTAGAATAACTCCTACTCAGTCTTCAGGTCCCAATCTAAATGTAATCTATTCATGGGACTGGGGAAGGCGAACTGGAGAAAATATAAGTCAAAGGGAAGGAAGTTTTAGTCAAACAGGATGAATATCCTGTTTCTAGAGATGTATTTACAGCATGGTGACTATAGTTAATAATAATATATTCTATGCTGAAAAATAGCTGAGAGAGTACATATTAAATGTTCTCACCACAAAAAAAGTATCAGGTGATGGATAAGTTAATTAATTTAACTATTTCACAATGTATAAAATATTACATTCTAGGCTGTAAATACATATAATTTTTGTCAGTTATATCTTCATAAGGCTGGAAAAGAATTGTTATTATTATTACTTTAATTGAGATAGAGTTTCACTCTGTCACCCAGGCTGGAGTGCAATGGCCCGATCTCAGCTCACTGCAGCCTCTGCCACCCGGGTTAAATGATTCTCCTGCCTCAACCTCCCACATAGCTGGGATTACAGGCATGTGCCACCATGCCTGGCTAATTGTTGTTTGTATTTTTAGTAGAGACATGGTTGGCCATGTTGGCCAGGCTGGTCTTGAACTCCTGACCTCAAGTGATCCACCCACCTTGGCCTCCCAAAGTGCTGGAATTACAGGCCTGAGCCACCACCATGCCCAGCCTGGAAAAAAAAAAATTTAAGAATATATTTGTATATAATCTATTCAGAGAAGCCTTCCTTGTCCACCAAGTCTAATTTAATGCACATTATTCTCTCACATACCACCCTAATCTTGCCGTTCATACAGTTAATCACAATGACTAATTATAAGCTTATTTCTTTGTTTAGGTGGTGAATATCTATCTCCCTACCAGGCACTCACTTCTGCAAGGGAAAGAACCATGAAAGCTTGTTCACCTTGTGCCTAAGACAATATCCAGTACATTACAGATAATCAATATTTATTGAGTTAATGACTAAATCCTCAAAGTCCTTCAAAATTAGAATTAAAAGAGTGTTTTAAGGATAAATAAACTGAGTCTCAAAGAGGTTAACTACTTTTCTTATGGTTACACAGCTGGTACGTAATGAATGAAATAGAAATAGAAACTCAAATATGGTTGCCAGTCTCTGTCCACCATCCCACACAGCTTCCCAGCATTCCTTGAAATTTATTCATCAAGGGAATTCAAGAAATGCTGACCCTGACCTGAGGATTCCAGCATGTCATCAGCCATTCGCATTTTCTAGTTCATGAAATGCCTGGAATCTTTCTAAAAAAACAAAGCTTATTTCTTCCTCCAGGAAACATTCCATTCTTATTCATTGCTTGGGGACTCAAAGTCATATGAAAAATAACTTGCCACACAACAGAACACCACCCATGTATGTGATACCAAGATAAGTAAGGCCCAGTTGGTTTGATTCACCTTAAGTGGTTAAAATGAGCAGATGCTGGGAGAAAAATGCATAATTTGCTGAAATGAAGCTTCAGGTTTTACTCAGACCACCCATTTAATTTTAGTTTCTAGGAGAGGAGCTCTTCATTCATTAAACAAATATTTATTAAGCACCTACTACATGCCCAGGTGTTATATCAGACAATAGGAACATAGCAAAAAATATCATCAACATGTCCTCATTCATCCTGCATTCCAGTAGGGGTAACTGACTGAGCATTGGGTTACAAGGGGATATTATGATGGACAGGGGCAAGGTGCTCCAGGAATGTATGCAGAGAAGGAGCCTAACACAATGTATTAAAGAGGAGATTTGAAGGGTGAGTGAGGTTTGCTGGACAAAGAATAAGAGTTCCAGATGATTAGAGCAGCATGTACTCATAATATGTTCAAAGAAATTGATGAAAAAAAATATATAAATGTTGGCATCACACTTTCTTCTCTGGTTGGAAGCAGCCTAAAATTTGGATGCCATGGTAGTCCTGTATTGAGTTCTGCTGCCATGAATGACCAGTAACACTAGTAAAATGATTTACTTTCTTTAAATTCATTAGCCAAATCTGCATATAATAAGCTCTGACTATTATAATGAGGACCTCCGCCACACTGTCACTCTCCAAATCCCATCTATACTCTTTATAATTATCAAGGAGCCATCACTGATTTTGTGTCATCTCTCAGTTTTGTAGCCAATGATGCCTTTATGTGCTTCACAACCAACATACATAACATAAGAGAAGTCTTGGTCCTTGAGAGTGAGAGGATTCCTTGAGATTTTGTGGACAGAAGGTAAGGCCGTCAGGGCAGACCTAAAAGAGACTGAACACCCAACTCTCACAGGTTCTACCTTAGAAAGCAATTGGGTTTCTTCTGCATTAGTCAACATTTAAGTCAACATTTAAGAGTCCTCCCTTAAGGTCTGAGGCAGCCCAGCCTTAGTGTCAGGTTTTCTCTCTGGGAAAAATGTGCCTCCTAGAAGCTTCATAGACCTTGAGCCACTGTAGCACTTTCAGGGCCACAAACTCATGTACTCACTGAAACTGTCCTCTGTTTCCAGCCCCAAAAGTTGAGCATATAGCCCTGTCTTTCCAGTCCACTTTAGCCCTTGGTTTCTGGGATTTTGATCAGGTCTCACCTATCAATACGCAGAGGACCTGGTCCCTCTGTGAACTGCCAGTTCCTCTATTTAGGCACTAGTTTACACTCTCATTAAGTGCCTTTTTCTCAGGTCTCTTTTCTTCTCAAATTCCCTGAAATCCTCTCTCTAAAATCATTTCAATTATAAATTCACTCAAAACAATGAGGAAGACTGGTTGGGGGGGGGGGAAATCATTTGATGCCAAGACTCTTAGGGAGGATTTAATTGAAGGGCATAAAATCTTAAACAGTACAAATAATCTCAACTAATTTCCGTCCAGGCCAGATGACAAGGCAAGTGAGCCTGAATTAAAATTACTGATAAATGCATTTGGAACAGATGTCGGAAAGAACTTTTTCCCAACACTAGAAGTCATAAACATGCAGCAAAACCCTCCAACATCATTGGCGACAGTGAAGATACAATTAGAGCTGATTATGAGGGGAATAAAACTCTGAGGAGCGTGTCAGGAATTTGGGGATGGGTCTAATGATGGGTCTATTTTCCTGGAGTGGTCCTGAGAATGCATGGTCAATATTGTTGACTTTTTTTTCCATCCATTAAGTGAGAGCACCAGAAATTCATGAGCAATCTTTTTCTGCTGGGTCTACACTGATGCTTTTATTACTGCTTCCCAGGCAGGAGCCCAGATGTTATTCCTGTGCACACTCCCCTTCTCCACCTATTGGCCTCACACTTCGAGTGGGCAGGCTCCTGCTACAGCCATTACCTCAAGGTAAAGAGGAGGGTAAACGAATTTTATGCTGCCAGCACAAACTGTTCTGAGGTATCAGAGAAAAGCTGCAGTGGTGATTAGGCTGTTCTGGGTGGTGATGCTATGTGACTGAGACCTTGAGTCCCACGAACTGCAAAATGGCCTCTCCCTGCCAGTAACCATCACCTTGATTCCTTTTGCATGTTTCTTCCCTAGCCATTCTATAGTTCTCTGCCCACAGGTGCCCCAGCTGCTCCAATAGCTCTGCAGATTAAACTGCCCACTTAGTTGGTTACCTTCATTTTTCCCCTAAAGGACAAGGGAATTAGTTACAGCATTGGACATGACACAAAATTTGAAGTGACAAGGTATCTGGGCCCTAGCTTGGATACCAGTTTGTTGATACAGTGAATACCAAGAGTCAGTCAGAACCTGCCCTTATTAACTTTAAAGTCCTAGGTTTAATTTTAACAAAGAAAAAAAATAGATGTAAAGCTGTAGCCTCTATATTTCATCTTGATTAGTCAATAAAGGGCAGGGCAGGGACAGTAACCATATAAGAAAATTTGATAAGACTCAATTAAAAAAATTAACTTCATAATCAATCTAGCAAGCTATAACTTGAAGAAATAAGTTATAAGTCAGCAAAATGGGTTTTAACCTTATTTCATATGTAAAATATGTGAAGCCTATCAGCTAGTGCTGAAAATAATGTCATTCAGTTATTAACATGACAATGACAGAAACATTCTATGCAGCAGGAATATATTTTCACCCCTTCCTTGTCTCCTGTATTTAAATAATCAATTCATAAAATGTGATCATTAAAATAAATGTTATTTTTAAAAAGACTGGAGAACCCTATGGATATTATATAATTAGGCAATTGAGATCAGAAGCAAAATTCACTCTCTGGAAGTTTTCTCAAATTCCCAGTCTAAGCCTCCCCAGGTAAGGCGGGCTCATCAGAGTCCTAAAGAAAATACCCTTGGAAAACTTCAAATTCTCCAGGCGGGCATGAGAAAGGTTTTGACTTAGACTTCTGAGGAATGATACTGCTATAGGGTAATTTTCCTCAGACTAATGACTGGATGGTCACAGTAGGAGAGAGATGATAAATATGCTAATTGAAAGGCCTTCGGTGCAGGTATTGAAAGGCCACAGCCACTTTGGTTTTTGTAATCAATAACATCAGGTGGCAGAAGCGATACAGCTATAGCATACCATAGTGCTCATCCCTAAAATATGCACTTCAGCTCATCTCAGTCCCGCCTCTCTGCTTCCTTGCTGCCAGCCAGTCTGTGGACAATCAGTCCACAAAGCAAATGATGCAGGCTTTCCATATGCAGGATACAAATTACTTTACATAGAAATTGAGTGTTTCTCACCTTTTCATTACTTTCTGTTTCAGAGAAGGAACGAAGGGGAGGAGGCAAAAGAACTGAATAATTTGCTTTAGAAGTCCACTGGGATTTCCAGGTCTTGTCAGAATAGTAATTGTCCAACCCCCCTCTTCCTCTAATGACTCCACATAGAAATGCAGAGGAAAAGGCAAAAATCAAATAGAAGATAAACAGGAAAAGTATTTCTCACAAAATTGTGAGAGGCAATTATGTTACTTCTAAAGATGCTCTTGATACATGAATTGGAATTAAGAGATACGAAGTATAATTCATGCCGGGCTTAGTTCAAGATGACAGACCTTTGAACTCATCTGTATTGCTTCTTGTTAATTGTCATTTAAATTGTAGGATTTCGGAGGTGGATCCAAGATGGCCGTTTAGGAACAGCTCAGGATTGCAGCTCCCAGTGAAAGCGCAGAGGGTGAGTGGACGCCGTGTTTTTATTGCCCACAGACTAGGAAATTCCCGGGCAGAGGTGCTCCACGGTCACCAGCGCGGCTGTTTCGGCCAGCGCGGCTGTGCCGGCCAGCGCTGGCCAGCGCCGCTGCTTTGCCCCGCGCGGCTGCTTTG
>NW_016107354.1:10444393-10454556 GCF_001604975.1 Cebus imitator | reverse complement strand
GGGGAAATGCCAGATGTAGGTGATGGGGAGGAAGGCAGCAAATCACACTGCCAGGTGTGTTCCTATGCAACAATTTTGCATGTTCTTCACATGTACCCCAAAACCTAAAATACAATAAAATAAATAAATGGGAAAAAAAATAAAAAATAAAAAAATAAATAAATTGTAGGATTTCATGAAAAAGAGATATCCCACTATCCAGATGAATATGTCTTTCATTTCCTGATTGCCTAATGGGCAGAGCAGGCCCAAGCATGTGGACAAGTGGGCTGGATGTTCTAGGATTCTCTCTGCTATGGGTCAACAAGAAGGAAGAAGGTCATGACAGTAGATGTTTCTGAAAAGGGCCTCAGTCTACAAGGCTGCCTCCTTTACTTCAGAGTCTGATTCTGAGATGGGAGTAGTATTGAAGACATCCAAATGGTTAATTCACCTGCCTCCCTCGAAAAGACCCTCTCCACCATCTCTTTTCTGAAGATATGCTCTAGTTCCTGTCAAAATGTAGAGTAGTCAAAGAGCATAAAATAACTTTCTCATGCACACATACCTCTGAAGAAAACCATTAGCTTCCAAACAAAGGAGCTGGCTGTTTCCTGGCTGAGAAGGAACTGGGTATGAAAAAGAAAGCCCTTGATTTCACAGATGGGCCCTGCCTAAAATCAAACCTATGAAGTCTCCCTCCTGCCTCCCACTCTTCTCTCAAAGCTAAGTCAGGTTTGGTAAATGCCACTGCTTGCTAGCAATGGGAACCCTGTATGTCTGCTTCTTGTCAGTGGGATGTCACATCTCTCAGCATCTTCATTGGTAAAGGACACATTCCAGACAAGTGCTAACAGAAGCAGTGGCACCTGTTCTATTGTAAATCGGGTCAAAGCAATGAAATCCCTCCTGAATTTCTGTGGCCTAATCAATGATTCTGCTCTAATGAAACCACAAATCAGAATGGATTTACATAAACTGAGTCTCATTTGGTACCTCAACAAACAGCAAGTGATGGATTTTGCATTAAATTATAAGACCTACCTAACCATTCTATTGGTTACCAATAAATGCATCACTCTAAAAATTCCAATCAATCTTTAGGTATTTCTAAAGCATACCAGCTACAAATATACTGATAGCCATGAAAAGCAGATAAACCAGGGAAGATATTCTGATGTAATAGTTAGCCTACCACTAATTCTAGGGGCCATTTCTGGCTATCAACATACTAATTTTTCCTAAGAATTTTACCAAAGCCCAGAGCTCTCATGACCAATCACAGAAATCTTAAGCTGAAAACATGCAATGATGAAATATACAACATTTTCATATATCAGAAGGTGCTAAGGAAGGGGCCAACAATTACAGGCTGCCACCTGTTTTCGTAAATAAAGTTTCATTACAGCATAGTCACACCCATTCATATACTTATGATCTGTGTTGCTTTCTTGCTAACTTTCTTCGGTTAGTTGTAACAGAAACCCCTTATCGGCAAAGCCCTTTATAAAGAATTTTTGCCACCCCAATGCTACAGAAAAGATAGAAAAAAAGAAAAATATGAGGTTACTTGATCTAAACTGCTATGCTGCTGGGACCTCCTTAACTCTGGAAGCTTCAAAGCTCAGATAAGAAGATACCATTTACTGGGTATTTCAGAATGTAAAGTATTTAGGGTAGGTATAGTTTTAAAATAATACCTATGACTTGAACTGGATTTTTTTTAAAGATTTTGAACAAATCATAGGTTCTCCTAATTCATCTAATTCTGCTTAGGTAAGAAGCTGCAGAGAGGAAGCGATACTTGAGCTGGGTGTTAAGACATAAGAATAAATTTAAGAGGCTATGAAGGGAAAGGGGTAGGGAATATAAAGAGAATTTAGTTAATGGGTACAAAAATAGTTATATAGCCGGGCGCGGTGGCTCAAGCCTGTAATCCCAGCACTTTGGGAGGCCGAGGCGGGTGAATCACGAGGTCAAGAGATCGAGACTATCCTGGTCAACGTGGTGAAACCCCGTCTCTACTAAAAACACAAAAAATTAGCTGGGCATGGTGGCGCGTGCCTGTAATCCCAGCTACTCAGGAGCCTGAGGCAGGAGAATTGCCTGAGCCCAGGAGGTGGAGGTTGCGGTGAGCCGAGATTGCGCCATTGCACTCCAGCCTGGATAACAAGAGCGAAACTCCGTCTCAAAAAAAAAAAAAAAGTTATATAAAAGAAATTTATTGGATAGTACAATAGGTAATTAGAGTTAGCAATAAATTATTTTCTTTTTCAAAAGAGAAGAATTGTAATGTTCCCAACACAAAGATTAATTTAAGGTGATGGATATCTCAATTATCCTGATTTGATTATTACACATTGCATACATGTGTCAAAAGATCACATGTACACCCAAAATATGCACAACTTTATATAACAATTGAAAAATAAAAATAGGCTGGGTATGGTGGCTCATGCCTATACTTCCAACACCTTGGGAGGCCAAAACAGGAGAACTGCTTGAGGCCAGGAGTTCAAGGCCAGCCTGGGCAACACAGCAAGACCTAGTCTCATATATATATACACACACACACACACATATATATATACACACACACACACACACACACACACACACATATACACATACACACACACACACACACACACATACACACACACACACACACACACACACACATACACACACACACACACACACACACACACACACATATACATAATTAGTTGGGTATGATGGTGCATGCCTGTAATCCCAGCTACTTGGGAAGCTTAGGCAGGAGGACTGCTTGAGCCCAGGAGTTCAAGGTTACAGTGAGCTATGATCACACCACTGCACTCTGGCCTGAGAGACTGAGCAAGACTCTATCTCTAAACTAATAATGATAATAAATAAAAATTTAAATAAAGAATAAATTTAAGGATGAAGGAAAATCCAGGAAGATGAAGCAAATCCATTTCTTCCCAATAATTAGCAACCAAGTCTTATTTATCTGACGCATCCTTGTAGATAGTAAAAAAGTTGCACATAAATCTAACCTATCAGTAAGGATTCCCCATACATCATTCTCTACCAGAGTATGGGAGCTGGTCCAATAGATGAAGCTGAAGAGAACACTTCCCAATCTCACTCATGAGAAAAATGTAATAATGATGATAATGGTTATTATTATAAGAACTATCATTAGCATTATTATAGAAACTATCATTTATTGAACATTGGTCACATGCTAGGCATAACGGTAGGTGCTTATGCATTATCCCATTTAATCTTCACAGCAGTCTTATCAAGTAGATACTATTATTATCCTCATTTTACAATTGAGGAGACTACGAGAGAGGTAAATAGGATATGCAACTTTTTAAGTAGCAGCACAGAGTTTTGGTCCCATGTTATTATCATCACACTGTTCATCAAACCCTCATGCCCCCCAAGGCCACCCCCAGCTTCACCCCGAGTATGGCCCACCACCAAGCTTACTTACCTCTACAGACACTGCAGCACTGATTCTCAGGAAGAATATGATCCTTTTCTGAGCAGTTCAAAGGAGGACACATTTCTGTAATTTTTACTAAAACTCCACTCTGGAAGCCAAATATTAGGGAAAGAAAAAGATGTTCACGTTTTTAGTCAATGGTACAAATTTATAATGTTCTTTGTTAGTAGCCTGCAGTGATAACAATATATAATAATTAATACTCCCAGGGGTTCCACTAAAAACAATAATGCCACAAATTAAATTAATGAGACCCCTGGAATATAAGGTAAATTTCCCTTTCTAAATCCTAAAAGCCTAAAGTTCAACAGTTCTGAAGTATCTTCTATGGAGCAGAAGGATTCTAACAGTAATGAACTGATAAAGGTTTAACAACTGACTGTTGGGCAGGTAAGGCCTAATTTATAACATTTCCTAATTTCTGTGATGTAAATAGTGATGGCTGATTTTGAGCTATTAACATTACATCACTGAAAGCAACGTCGGGAAGTTATGTATAATTGAGCTTATGTGAGCCAGTTCTGGCCCACCCCTGGATAACAGGCATTGTGAACCCAATGACAGAGAACATATCTTCCTTACTATTTATGAGTTCTCAGTTTGGATGGAGAGGGAAATAAAGTCTTAGAAACTAGAAACCATAATACATAAAGAACAGTAAGTCTAAAAAATGTGCTTGAATAAAGGTACTATAATGTGTCTTAGAATAATAATTAATTCTGTTCAAGTCGGGAGGAATTATGAAGATGCCACATTTGGAGGAACTTGATTAGTGGAATAAAGGAAGACGACGCTATCCTGGCAAAGAGAACAGACAAAAGCCAAGGCGTGTAGGCAGAAATGAACTGAAAGGGGACGAGTTAGATGAACATGAGATTTTCCCTAGATATAAATAAAACCACTTACGATAACGTGTAAGATATTCATAAGGTGAATCTTTATGACCTTACTTCATCCAAGGTCTTTTTTGTTGACATTACTAGCATCTGTATTTTGTTTGATGCCAATTTTAAAAAAATATTTTATTATCATTTTTTTTTAATAGTGAAAGTCTCTTATTTTATCTAAAACATTTACTTTTTCTCTCCCATTTTTAAAGGGATGCATAAGTCAACCAAGAAGCAAGAGGAGGAAGAGGTGTCTCATTTAAGGCCAAAAGGTAGTTCCCAACATAGGTAGAAGAATAAGGTGGAGGTGTACAGTTAAGAAGTGTATTTTCCATTTTCAAAAGACTGTCATCCCAGTGGTTCCACAGTTCTCTGGTTTGGCAAGAACTCCCACTATATCAGAAATGGGAACAGTAACAATTGCATATGTCAAATATAAATTTCCAACGTCTCATCTTTTGGACTATTTGCACCATGGCTTCCTCTCTTTTCTTAGAATTTTGGGTCTAGACAGTCCAGCCTCTGGCATTCTTGGTTTTGTCTTATCTTCGCCTTTGATCTTTATTCCCAAGGGAATTCTTACTTTTCTTCTTAGAATTGTCCCCAAGATCTAAGAATTGATGCTGCTACTCACTCTTTGCCCCACTTTGCAACTGCACTTCATTTTTACTCCTCAATCCAGATCATGATGGGTGGCCTCGAACCTCAAAAATTAGCTCCAGTCCTAAGGCAAGTCTCCCTACCTCATGTGCCTTGCCTTCCACAACAGGAAATCAAACCAGTTATTACAAATCAATGGAAGTTAGTAACCTCACTATCGGCAGCTAAATGTAGAGGAAAACACAATGCTGAATTACTTACCAATATTGCCTCTAAGTCTGTCCTTCAATATTAATATATTTATTGATGATCTACTGCCTCCTGGCATAAATAAGAGTGGCTGACACTGTTGAATCCCTTTGTCAGTTCTATGTGCACACCTCTAGGTTTCTCAATGCTTTGCTGCAACTGGCTCACCTGTCACCCTTAGAGCGCTGTCCTTGGGCACTGGAGCCATTTTGTCCATGCAGAGAGCCAGAATGTACACGAAGTTCTACAATTCCCATGCCTGTGACCCAAAGTCAATGACTAAATTGTGCGGGATATTCTTTACCTCGAGGAAAGACAATCTCTAGCGTAGAATGCATGCGCCAGAAAATTTCACCTCTGTTCAGTTTCTTCCCCTTCTCCATCTGGCGTCTCCCATACCCTCACTGGTTTCTCCTGGGGGCACTACCTTAATAAATCACTTGTACTAAAATCCTTAGCTCAGAGTCTCCTTCTGGGAGAATCCAAACTAAGACAATTAAAATAAATTTCACTGTTGCTGTCAAAAATCAAACTGTTAAAAGAGATTATCTCTAGGTGGTGAGATTCTGGAGTGATTCCCATTTTCTTCCTTATATTTTTCCCTCTATATTCCAAACGTGTAAGTATAGATTTGTTTTTATAAAAACAAAATGTTTTAAATGCCACAGAAGCCTTTTTAAAAATAATCACAAAAGCTTCTCTTTTTATTAAAAAAAAAAAAAGGCTTGCTTCACTGATTAAACCAGTCAACAATTCTAATCAACCTTTAACATATTTAATGAGTAAGATCATAATCTCAAATATTTAAATGGAGACAAACCTTTTTACATGAATTTGAAAATAATGTGAACTGTGATTACCGTTGCATAAGTGTCACCAAATCCATTTAGTCCAGCTACATAATTAGGCACAAACATTTTATAACTTTATTTTCAAAACCATCTCTAGTAAGAAGTACCTGATAATTAACATTTTTTAATCCTTCTGATTATGGTATGTAATTTTACAACCCCTGGAGTTCTGTGTTGGTGCAAAAATACAATTCCTTTTTTCTTTCTCATTTAGAGTGGCTGTCTATACATTGGAGACACTCATATATACAATGAGTGTATATATCTCATTGGTCAAATATATACACTTACAAGCTCTGTACTAATCATCGTGCACTAACCTGAATTTCCAGCAACATACAAAACTCACAACTTCAAGTCAAAAATTGTTGCTAGGATAAAGAAATTTTGCAGAAAAGCAATAATTGGGCAAAATTAATAAGACTGTTAGGAAAGTTTATTCATGTTGATTTTTTTAAAAATTATGTTAACTCCTGGAAATACTTGGTGAAAATATTTGAAACAAGAGCTTGTTTTTTGCCTGATTGGTATTGCTGAAGCTTTAAAATGATCCCAGGAAAATGAAAATGGATGGATCTCCAGGCATCCTTTTGTCAACTGACAATCTTCATCTGAATGACAGAAGGTCAAAAATTATTTTATCAATTATTTCCTCAATCCTCCCAAGGATAATATTTTCATAATATTATTTTACATGCCTAAGAGAAAGCTTAATTTATTGCATACAACAGACTCCATAGAGCATTAGGGCTTAAATCTTGAGAAAAGCTGCCTGGGAGAAACCAGTGGCCCTTTGATCCTGTACCCATTACCCTCACTCTCTGCTGACAATACCCATTAAATAGTCCCAAAGCTCTTCCATGCCGTTTTATACATGCTACCTTTATCAAAGGAACCAATGGGCCATAGCTTGACCAATTGGATATTCTCAGATAGACTGAAAAGTGCTCAGTCAATCCTTTTCCATCTACCTCTCTAAAATTCAGAAATTAGAATTATTTCCAAGTCAGTCTAACAATGTCAGGAGTGGCAGTAGAAAGGCTAAGAGAGGAGGTTGTAGGGCCGAACCACGCAGGTTCTGATCCCAGCTGGCTCACTCACTACCTATGTGGCTTTGTTCTTCTGTGCCTCGATTTGCACATTAGAGTATTACCTTCTACACAGAATTATTATGAGATTTAAATGAGACAAATATGTTTTAAATGCTTTAAATTGTGCCTAGAAAATAGTAAGTGCTCAAAAATTACTAAAAATTATTGTCAATAACTGTTTCTTGTATACAAAGTAACTATTCAGTAAATAACTATAGAAACACAATAAATGGAAAAATTAATAACATTTTACACAGAATTATTCACATGCACTCACATACACGTACACACACATTCACTACTTGTGCAAGAGAATAATCTGTCTGCCCCAATTTCTTTCTAAATTATAATTAAAAAAAAAAAACAGTAAAAGATGAACCCAAGTGTGCAGAGCAGCTGCAGTGTGCCAGTAACAGTAGTAAGTGCTAACTAAATAAGCTGGCATTCAAATCCATGCCCTATCACCAGAGTGAGCAAAATTGCCTTTAATCATCCCAGATTTTCCTGGGATCAAAGACAAAGCAAGGATTTTAGAGTCCAACCATTTGCCCTTCCTAGAAGTAAAACAACGTTCAGAGAGCATGTATCTGTCCTAAATTCATGGAGGACATGCATGGTCACGTGGAATAATAAAAATAGCTCACATTTATTGAGGATGGTCTTTGTGCTAAGCACTGTACTAAGCTGTCCATGTGTTTTATCTCATTTAATCCACACAACATCCCTGTGTGAGAATGTGCCAGCTATAGATTATTGACCACCCCACCTGCTCCCCTACTTCCAGCCCTGGGAGCTTCCTTGTTGATCAAGAGATCATAAAGCCCTGCTATCACACCATCCCTGCCCCTGCCACTGAGTGGAGAGCCTCTACACCCAGTATCCACTGATGCAGAGAGACCACCACACCTGCACATCCACCAGACTGCCTGGACTCATGAAATCTCTGGCATTCCTAGTAGCAGCCAGGAGAGCAAGAATGGGAATCAAAATAGGGAGGTTCAAGGAAGCTAACCTTCAGGGTACAGTCTGGCCAATGAGAGACAGAATATAGGGAATGCGTTTCCTTCCCAGCCCTCCATAAAGAACAAGATTCAAGCTCTTCTTTTATTAGTATTTTCTTGAGTGCTTCTACAAGTCTCTAAATGCCTTGTTCTTTTCAATCTTTAAGATACATTCCTGTCTTTTCCCCAGGGATGTGATGAAAAGAAAATGAAATCATGTAGGTAAGAGCACTTGTGAAAATGGTCTTTTCTGAGACACAGTGGTTTCTGTCAGCTTCTTAGGAGACGCCTCACAAAGCCAGCTGTGCTTTGTTGTGGGGTCCTGGTTTTTCTGATATGCACTGTCTTGTACTTGCTCTCCTGCCTTTCCTTCCATACTTTCATCTGTGCCTCACTCATGCATTCCTAGGACTATACCTTTCCCCCTCCTCTATCCATTCCCATCACCACCAAAGAATAAATACATAAAGCTTCAACACAAATGCCTAGGCTCCCGGTTTTATTATCTAGAAACCAGGATCAGATAGGTAACAAGTGTTACTATTCTGACAGTGTGTTCCAGCTAATGTTACAAAGAAAAGGAATGACAGTTCAGCACAAGGCACTAGGCAAAATGTTCCACATTTCTCCAGGGCTGGTGATGTGCCTGTAATTGTCTTTCATTATGTTGCAGTGGGAATGATGAGGAGAAAAAAAAATTTGCAGGAAGAAGTAAGAACCTTCACTTTGACTTCATAATCAAAAGTGATGTTCTCCAACCCAGCTCTTACTAGAACCCAATAAGGGAGAAGAATACAAGGAACCCTGAACTTCACTATTAGGTAAAATCTCAGGATTTAAACCCAAGTCCACCTGACTGCAGATTTTGACCTTTCAACCACAATGCTATATTGTGAAAGTAATTAATCTTACCCTCTTACCCTCCAGAGGAAAGAAGTAAAGCCACTGGATAGAAGTTATGGAGAGTAGATTTTCACCCACTTAAAGGAATCCTCTGATTCCTAATGTTTTCCAGTCATGGAAATCCACTAACCTAGTAGGTTAGTAACTTCCCATTATGATATGTTGGAGATGAGTTTTTTGTATTGTTCTGTTTTGTTTTTGTTTTTTTACTATTTTTTACTATTTTTTTTAGATGGAGTCTCAGTCTGTCACCCAGGCTGGAGTGCATTGGCACGATATCGGCTCACTGCAACCTCTGCCTCCCAGGTTCAAGCGATTCTCTTGCCTCAGGCTCCCGAGTAGCTGGGATTACAGGCATGCACCACCATGCCCAGCTAATTTTTGTAGTTTTAGTGGACACAGAATTTCGCCATGTTGCCCTGCCTGGTCTTGAACTCCTGACCTCAGGTGATCTGCCTGCCTCAGCCTCCCAAAGTGCTGGGATTACAGGCATAAGCCATCAAGTCTGGCTGGAGGTGAGTATTTTCAAGCAGAAAATTATATCACAAAGTCTTACTACAATAGCTGGTCTCCAAAGATGCCTTTCTACCTAATGAATCATGCCTCCTGGTATTCATGTCTTTGTATTATCTGCCTCTACAATAAACCTGGCCTAGGCCTGTATAACCTTTAGACTGTAGAAGAAATGATGATCCAGTTTCGAAGACTAGGTTATAAGAAATATTGGCACTTTCACCTTGGTCTTTAGAGAGTTTATTCTGGGAGAAGCTGGGCACCATGTGAGAAATCCCTGAGACCACCATGGCATAAAGAAGCTCAATAGGCTGGGTGAGGTGGCTCACACTTATAATCCCAGCACTTTGGGAGGCTTAGGCTGGCAGATCACAAGGTCAAGAGTTCAAGACCAGCCTGGCCAAAATGGTGAAACCCCGTCTCTACTAAAAATACAAAAATTAGCTGGGCGTGGTAGTGCATACTGTAATCCCAGTTACTCAGGAGGCTAAGGCAGGAGAATTGCTTGAACCCGGGAGGCAGGGGTTGCAGTGAGCCAAGATTGTGTCACTGCACTCCAGTTTGAAAGACAGAGCAAGACCCTGTCTCAA
>NW_016107354.1:10432901-10443618 GCF_001604975.1 Cebus imitator | reverse complement strand
GGGGTTTCACCATGTTGACCAGGATGGTCTTGATCTCTTGACCTCGTGATCCACCCGCCTCGGCCTCCCAAAGTGCTGGGATTACAGGCTTGAGCCACCGCGCCCGGCTGCATGCACTCTTAATGAGGTGGTAATTCCAGGTAACTGGCTCCTTACACAGAGGAAAGGGGTTGAATTTTTCCCCATCCTGAACAATCAGAGCTCGGACATATGGTCCAACCTTTGCTAATCATATGTCCTCTCTCTGGACTTTAGTATAAGTGACTCCAGGACAGTAGAAATGGCTGAAAGTCACAGCAGCAAATGTGCTTGCCAGGGTCCCCGCTACTAAACCACTGCTATGGTTTCTCTTTCCTAACTTCTGGGACTCCTTAGTCTCTACCTAGTATCAAGCCTGGTCTGGCCCTTTGGGGATTCTGTGAGTGTCCCAATATCATTTTAATAACATCGTCATTTTTACTTACATTAGCCAGGGGAGGCTTTGGCTTCTTGAAGCCAAAAATAGAAACTAGTATTCCCTGCAACTATACCAGAAACCTGGACATCATCTGGGTTTCTCCTCCCCATCATGTTTGCCTTCCCCAAACCCAATCACTTGAGTCCTTTCAATTCCATTTCTTAAACAGCTCTCAAATCTCTTTTCCTCTACATCTTTACTCTCACTGCCTTTGATGAAGACCTTAGGTCATTTCTTACAATTATTTAAATTAATCTGGTGCTCCTCCAGTCACTCCCCACATTGCAATCACAGTGACCTTTGAAAATGCACAGCTGCTCATGACACACACACACACAGAGAGAGAGAGAGAGAGAGAGCGAGCAAGCGCGAGCGCATCAGTGAACTCTCATTTCCATCAAGATCAAGTCCAAACTAGGTTCATTCTCACTTGTTCTATCTGTCCAGGTTCAGGTTCATCTCTCTTCACTCTCCCGCATGTGCACTAGAACTTCATCCAAGTCAAATTATTTGCAGCTCCCTAAGTAAAACCTGTCTCTTTATTGCTCTAGGCATTTGTGAGCGCAATTCCATTTGTTTGGAACATGCCTTCACCCTCATCTACCTAGGAAGCAATTGTTGGTTAAGTAATCACTCACCCAAACAACTGCATGGCTGGCTCCCACACCTTACCCAGGGCTTTGTTCCAAAATTACATGTCAGAGAGGTCTTCTCAGTTCACCCATCCCCACCTCAAACCCCTCTATTCCTTCAGCCTACTTCATACTTTTAGAGAATTTGACATTATATTATATATTTGTTTAATTTCTTACTGTCTGTCTCACTCACTCGACTGTAAGTTCTACAAAGACAGTGACTTTATTTCATTCACTGTTGTATATCCAGAACCCACTATAATGCTGTCATATAGCATTTGCTCAACGAATATCTGTTGAATGATTATTGAATGAGATCTATGATTTTACATGTCTTATTTCCAGTAATACATGGAAGGGGGGCAGGCAGAAGAAAGAGGCATTTTAACAGTATATCAGCCCTCTGGGAGTAGAGTTAGTATAATTGCCACAAGCATTACAGATGGATTCCCCTAGCACGAACTCAAAACCCTTTCCCAGGGCCACCCACCAGCCTCCCTAACTCATAGTAGCTGTTAGTTCTTTCTTCTCTCACATTATTCCCTTAGTAGTTTTTTCCAAGGCTCCCTGATCCACAGCTGACCACAAGCTAAGCACATAAATGACAGTGGCTGTATCCTCCCCATCCTGTACTCCAGCCCACCACAGGGAGTTCTGCCCCTCAGGGACCTATCCAGGCCAATATGTCCCACCCAAGAACCTTATCTAAAGCCCACACATCTATCTATTCATTTTCTAGAAGTGACAGGGACCATAAAATTAAAACTTACTCGGCATTCCCGACAGGTCTTGGTTAAAATCCGCTGGCCTTCTGCAAGGACTTTTCCTCCATATATACATTTTGCTGTAATAAAACATAAAAATGGGTCAGACAGTCATGCTGTGCAACAAAATGACCTCAGAGGTGCCTTCCAACTCCACTAGATTCCACAGAAACCTAGATTCTCTGCTTCTGAGCAATACAAATCTCTTTGTCTAAAGTGAAAGACATGGGAATTGTGTGGAGGATAACCCTTAAATCTTTCAGGCAGGCCTCATCATGATTGTGTTTGCCGTGCCTTCACAGCCAGGATATATAATTATTTCAGTGTTACAGTTGCCAAAGGAACTAGAGAATGAATTGATGTAGTAAGAAGCCAAAATGAGAAAGAATGGTTGCAGTCACTGTGGAGTACAATTAGCAGTAGCTTTGATTCAGACACTCCAGCTAAAACAAACAACTGGGTGAAAGGGGACTCACATATATTCCATTCCTCAGAAACTCAGCCACAATGGAGAAGAACACCATTTCTTTTTCCTTGTGATCATGGGAGTGGGCGTGAGAAATACACATGCGAAACAAGTGAGAAATGCAAGGAAAACCTGTAAAGGGCTAGATCAACGCACTAGAGAGACTGCCTTGGAATAGTGAGCTTAAAAGGCTACCAGGAAGGCCAGGGGGTGGACTTGTAAAACATTTCAAAGAGAAGTATAAATGGAGCTCCCACCACTCAATTTAGATTCCACTGAAACTCATTTCTTGACTTAACTGGCTGATTCACTTTTTTTTTTTAGACGGAGTCTCACTTTGTCACCCAGGCTGGAGTACAGTGGCATGATCTCGGCATGTTGCAACCTCCACCTCCCAGGTTCAAGCAATTCTCCTGCCTCAGCCTCCTGAGTAGCTGGGATTACAGGTGTGCACCACCATGCCCAGCTAATTTTTTGTATTTTTAGTGGAAAGAGGGTTTCACCATGTTGGCCCCAGGCTGGTCTTGAACTCCTGACCTCGTGATTTGCCTGCCTCAGCCTCCCAAAGTGCTGGGGTTACAGGCATGTGCCACAGCACCTGGTCCTGACTCACTTTTAAGCAAGTACAGTGTATGCCAATTTGATACCCTAATATAACACCACCAAATTCTCTAGACACTTCAACAGGAAAAAAGAACCAAAGATCTGGTCAATCCCTCTTCTGCCCTGATAAGGATCCTTCTAGCTCTAGCTCTAGGAGGAACAGAAGCAACAATATGCACTTTAAGAGAGCTCTCCCACTAATTTGGTGTTGGTTGTATAGAACCACCTCACCTTTCAGAGCCGCTATATCTGCATCTGTTTTTAAAAGGGTCTGATTAAATTTGATGGTTTTCTGGTTAAAAAATCCTCTAATTCTCAGGGGATGTTCAAGTATTCTTCATTCAAATAACATTTCAGTGCTACTAAAGGGTAGGCGACAGGCTAACTGTGACATGTTGCAAGAAACAACACTCTTTTCTCATGGAGCTTACAATCAGGGAAATAGACAGCAATTACATAATCACATCAGTGAATGTATAATTACTAAGTGAGGCAAATACTATGTTTGCAGATGAAGAACCTAGACCCCTTTAGATGTTGAAGGGTAAGAGCTGAAATGCAAAGAGGGTGACCAGGTAAGATATGAAGGTTTCATTCCTGCCTTCCAGTAAAAAACAACTTAGTAATCATCTAATCCATTTTAGCCACAGGAAGGGGAAAGTCCAGGAACATGCTTTACTTATCATCATATGCTGTAGTGGATGCTATGCTATGTGGAGATCTCCTTCCATGAGCAAAGGATACATTGTTACAACTGCTGTGACAGTTGGCAACTAACAGCTCTCCCCTGAATAGAGATCTAAGACTTGCATAGGGCTATAGAGAGCCACCTTGCCCAAGGGGAAATTCCCTTGGTTGACAAAGATGGTACACAGTGAGCACAACCCTGAAAGGCCATTCCAGCTCCAAAGCTCCCTGCAGGAATGAGTTAGGCATTTGTTGTAACCACTGCAGCTCAACTTCTCCTTATGCCCAATTCTTCTTCCTTCGCCACCTCACTTCTACCCAGAAATGATTCTGAGAGCACTTCCTAATAAATTACATGCAAATCTCTATCTCAGAGTTGGCATTCCCTCAGAACCTGACCCGCAGCAATCTCACTCCCCACCCATATAGGTTCCACTCTAGTGTTCTCCTCTCACTGAATGACCATGGCATGGGTATCCATCCCAGTGCCCACACTCCAGTGCCTGGCATCCTTCTAACCTCTCCCTCTTACACAACTCCATGTCCAATCAGTGCCCAAATCCTAGTAATGTTCCTTTCTTAAGTTTCTCAAATCAACCTCTTCCTCTCCGTTCCCCACCCTCTGCCCCCTGACCCTGTCTTTGTTCAGGCTGCCATCATCCCCCTTCTTCAGGACTACCACAACCTCCTAGCTCTCCCATGTCCTAGTCTCAGTCTTCTCCAGTCCTTCCCCATATAAAAGTCAGACACATATTTTTTAAATCCAAACATGAGGCCCTGCTTAAAATCAGGGTCCCTAAGGCTCTGAGAATAAAGTCCAAAATCCTAAGTTCAGCAAACAAGGCCATTCATGAGTCTGTTTATCTCCCAAGGTTCACAGCCCACCATTTCCTGTGCTTTCACTCACCCTCCCAAACATTCACACCTCCACATATGTTCTAACCATGCTTTCTCTCTCACTTCTGGGCCTTACATATACTGTACTGTTCTCTTCCTCAGAAACACCTGCAGAACTCCCCATCCACCTTCCAATGGCAACCTCCCACTCCATATACTCATGAGCTTCCACTTAGGGCTGACTTCCTCCAGAACTTGTTCTTACCCTTTAACACTGGTTAACCGTTCTCACTTTTTGATTATATTATACTTGGGACCTAATCCTAACAGAATATATATCACATGCTGTCCTAATTTCCCATTTAATTATACACCCCACAGTGCCCCTGCTGCTAACTGCAACCTCCACATCTAGAATTTTATCTCCAGACCCAAGCTCCATGCCTCTGGACTTATTGTGAGTAATAATAAATCATTTTCAAATTAATGCACCTCTAGTAGGTAGCAAAAACCAGTCAAATTTCTTGATCCCCAGGTAAGTGTTATTTCTGGCATTCAATATAACTTCAAAACAACTGAGAATTAATATAATTGTCTGGATAGGTCCTTTCCTCCCTTCACTAAACAAAAATCTATCCCTGATCATCTTTTATGCCTTAATTTTGTAGATAAATCAGTTGGCCATGACTCATTGGTCCTAATGAGGATCTGGATTTCCCAGTTTACTTGCATGGGGAGACCACACCTCCAAGTCCTGGAATTCCTGTGTAATAAAGTCCCACACTCCCAAATGTGGCTACTGCCAACTTGGCAAGGCAGCTTGCTCCAGAGTGACAGTTCTGCTAAGCGCACTGTTGTCAAATCTACCATCTGCTTCTTGGCCAAGCTGGAAGCAAAGAAATAGACATTTTTTCTTCCTTTGCCCCTTGCCACTCCCACAACGGTATTAACACATTTGCTCCCCAGCCTTAAGGCACTTGTCCAAATCCTCTCTTCCCCTTTGACAGGCTCATCCCAGGACTCCTATCTGGAGATAAAAATGTCTCATTGTTTACATTGACACCACACATGGAGACACATCCACCCCTAAAATCCACCAGTCTGTTATAAAAATTAAATGTCCACTGAACTTTATGTCCTCACATAGCAGGGTGCTTTGGTGGCTGCTGAATGAGATCAACATGTTACTGCACTCCTCAGCCATTTGCAATCTGGCACTGGTGCAGAATGTATGTATCTATGAAATTATCTTAGGACGACTTTCAGGATCACCAGTGGAGGTCACAAGAATTTCTCCTGCTTTCTCATACTCATCTCCACTTCTCTGACAACAGCCCTCCTTCCCTGCCACTGCCTTCCTATGCCTGATATCAGTCCTCATTATCCAACCTCTGGATCTACAGCCAAAGGGCTTATTACTTATGTCTGAGGAAATTCAAGCATAAGGTGAGTCAGGCTCTAGTGCCTTTGGCTGGGGCATTTGGGACTCCATTCCAACAGTGTACAGTGTGAGTAGAAATGTAAATGGATACCTAAAGCTCTTCATATCAGACTGGCGACATGCAAATTAGAATATTTCACAGTGCCTGACCACAAAATTGAAACCTAGCACCAACACACACTTCTCCATTATATCAGAAACAAATGTACTGAGGATATAGAGTTATGCAGTTATATCTTTTTGCACCCACAGACACCTGGCCCTTCAAATCTGACCTTGATTTTTCTAGTGCAATGATTGGACACTTTTGCCATTCGGGTGCACACTGAATAAACAATTGACAGGTACTGCCTGATGTCCCTGTCAGATGTGGATGTAAGGTTTCACTATATTTATTGAGGTATTTGTACCCTGCACACACTCCAGTCATCCCTTGGTCTTCAGTGGCTTAGAATGTCAAAATCAGCACACTGTTTTACACTTTAAAGGAGAGTGGCAGATCAGAGAGACTGAACACCCAAGGATCCTTCCTCACTCAGTGAGCTAATTCACAGCCTTGGCTTCAGATACCACCTCTATAAGCAAGACACCCACATCAAACTAGTTGTCCCTCAGGCATCTCTAACTCAAACATGCCAAACGGAATGTACTGCTCGCCAAGCTGCTTCCTCCACCTGTCTTATTTCTGTTCATCACACTATGAGTCTCCCACAGGCTCTTGTTCAAAACCTGGCAACTTCTCCCTCGCAGACGCTCTGTCCCTGATCCATTTGTCTCATGCAAAACAATACCTGTGGAGTATCTCTCATGTGCCAGGTCCTTTGGCTGTCACCCACATCTTTCCCTTCCTCTGCATCTTCCCAGGCTGTACCTGCCTGCCAGCCTCAACACCTCCACCTAGAATATGCCCACATTCCATACTCCCCACCACCTCCGGCTCTCTTGATGCAGTGGCCTTTCTAAAACACATCTTTGATTGTACCACAACTCTGAATTAAAATCTTTATTAGAGTACCAAAACCAATGTTGGTTTATTTCCATAATTTTGCGTATGCAATTCCCTCTGGCAGGTATGTTCTTACCTACTTTGTACACCTGGAAAACTCCTGTTCATTTGTCAATACCCTGCTCCGCTGTTACCTGTGATGTTTTCCTGACATACATATACACATGTACATTTCAGATGGAGTTAATCACTCCCTTCTCCATGTAACCTCTGTGTCTTCCATAATGTTCATGTGAAGTAATACTCTTTATTATAATAGAGATCTCTCTGGAGAGCAATGGGTAGAGCCAACAGGTCAAGAACATCCCACTGGGTTCTGAAGACAGGCTGCCAGGGCATTATTTTGGCTTCCCCAAAACTAAGAGACCTTGGACAAGTTACTTCTCCTCTCTGTGTTTCACTTCCTCGTGTGTAAAATGGGGATAATACTGGAGCCTACCACTTAGAGTTGTTGTAAGAATTAAATGAATTGATATACGTAAAATGGTTACGCACAGTGCCTGCCATAGAGTAAATGATCCATATGTGTCCACTGTTGTCCCCAGAACCGACAACAGTGTGTAGCAGAAGGACCTCAGTAAGGATTACCGAATGGCTTCATTGGGATACAATTTTCATCATCCATCCCCAACTCATGTTTGCAGCTTTATTTCTACTTCTCACCTACAAAAATCCTGTGTTATCATCAAACACATAATTCCCCTTTCCCTCTTCAACCCTTATTCCTTCACACATACTGTTTTGTGTACCAGAAATATTTTTTCTCCATCTTCCTCCTTCCTTCCTATCTCTGGTAGATCTCAAATCCATCTACCAAAAGAATATAGAGTTCAGGATGTTGCTCTCTGGAGAGTGTGATTATGTGGGTCTAGGTGAGGCACTGGAAACTTTCAAGTTTAAGAAGTTCACCAGGAGATTTTAATGTGCAATCAGGTATATTAAATATGCCTTGAATAGCACAGACACCCAACAAATGTTTGAGAAATAAAACTCCCTGACTATTTTCTGTACTGCCATGGATGCTTAGACAAACTTCTTTGCTATTTCCAAACAAATGCCCTCATCTGTAAGTGTTGCAGCTCCCAAGGCCATGAGAAGTCTGTGAACACTCAGTGAGTGAGCAGACAAAATACTCTGATTTTATATATTGTCTCACTTTGCCTTTGTCATATCCTTTCCTTTACCTGATGTCCCTAGAATACTACTCCACCTAAAGTCACATAGAAGCTTGGTATTTTACTTTAAATTCACATATAAGAAATTTACTTCAGGTAGCTCTACAAAAAAAAAAAAAAAATGAAATAAATCAAAATAAGGAATGAAACCAAAGAAAAACATGTTATTTAGGTAACATTAATTTCAATTATATCCCTCACAACATTAAATGTGAATGTAATGATTCAATCCAAACAAAACGATCCAGGCTGTCAGACTGGATTAAAAAACGAGATTTGGACTGGGAACGGTGGCTCATACCTGTAATCCCTGCACTTTGGGAGGCTAAGGCAGGTGGATCATGAGGTCAGGAGTTCAAGACCAGACTGGCTAATATGGTGAAACCCTATCTCTACTAAAAATACAAGAATTAGCCGGGCATCGTGGTATGCACCTGTAGTCCCAATTACTTGGGAGGCTGAGGCAGAAGAATCACTAGAACCCAGGAGTCGGAGGTTGTTGCAGTGAGCCAAGATCGTGCTATTACACTCCAGCCTGGCAACAGAGAGAGACTCTGTCTCAAAAAAAAAGAGATTAGACTACAAGTTGTTCATACAAGATACACTTCATTTTTTGTCATTTTTTCTATTTTTATATTTTATTATTATTTTTTAATTGATAAAAAGTATGCATATTTATGGTGTATGGCAAGATGTTTTGAAATATGTAGGCACTGTGATATGGCTAAGTTCGACCGACTTTCACTGCCGTTCCCACTTTCAGGGTCATAACAGGTGACATGCTGTTCCTGGCAGAATGACAAACCACTGTGCTTTCAAGGCTACTAACGTTGGTGTGTTTCTTTTGGTAAATAAATGACCTTGAAAATTATCCATAGTGTACATTTCTGACCAGAAATGTGTGCATAACTAACATATGCATTGCCTCACATACTTACATTTAAAAGGGACAATCAAAGTAAATTCTCCATCATGTTTCTGATGTGAAGATATTGAGAACTTCTAGAAATTCCACTGATTAGTGTTAGAACTCTGCTCTAGCAATCCTCATTTTCTTCTTCTCCATCCCACTGCTTAACCCACAAAAGTCAACTTCTAGAAGGTTCAAAATATTTAACTTGGCTCCATGTCCTCCAGGAAGCATCCCAGGCCTTCCCCCAGTATCCTCCATCTCCCTCTCAGGCCATTGCTCTGTGCTCCAACAGTGCCCTGTACCCATGCCTAATGTTAGTGCACTTACAGTTCCAGACACTGTAAACCATATCTCTACCTCAAACGTGTGCTCCTCTAAAGCAGGGAAGGATCCCTCATCATTATTCCAGGCACCAGTACTCAGTAACCACCTAACGCATATCTCTATTAAAAACTAGTAAGAAATGAAAGCCCTCCAGCCCAGAGGTACTCAACCATTTAATTACCAAAGGTGCCTTGTATCATTTCTTTTTAAGTTTTTCTAGAATAGTGTTTTAATAATTTATTTGTGTTTCCACTTTATTAAATAAGCTCTGAACACAGCAAATTACCAATCAGAGCTATGAGAAAATTAGTGCTACCTAACTAAATTGCTATGAATTCCATGCAAAGGAAACACACACACACACACACACACACGTTGATGTTTTAGTTAGTGTATGTATCAACATTTTAATGAAATTGAATTCTTTTCTGAAATAATTTTCAAAACCTAAAACTATCAAACAAATCAGCATAAAGAAAAATGACTGCCCCACACACGACCAGTGAGAGGACAACTTAACTATATGTATGTAGGGCCTTGAAAATGTTCATCTTTGGCCCAGTAATTCTACCCTGAAGAATTCTATCTTAATTCTATCCTAAGAAAATATAAAATGTAAAAATATACAAAACATGTTTTCTATATAAAACATGTTATTGAAGAGTAATTTATAATAGTGAAAAGTAGGAAACAATCTAGGTATCAGTGATTTGGGACTGGTTAAAAATAAGTTACGCAACAGCCAGCCAATGGGAAACAATGAAGCTCATGAAAATGACATTTATGTAGAAAAGTTTTTAAAACACAGTAATATATTTAAGTGATAATGGTAAGTTAACAGAGTGGAATATAAAATTGCCTGCACAGTACAACCCCAACTACACACAAAATATAGTTTGTTTTGTTTTGTTTAAAAAAGAAGACACATCCACTAAAATTTCAAGAGTGAGTGTTACTAAGAGGAGGTATTTTGGGTGAATTTTCTATCTTGATCTTTATCATTCTCTGTGTTTTCAGAATGTTAAGCCAGAAGCAGAGTGCTTTTATAATTTTTTTTTAAATGTCAAAAGGTTAAGATAACAAACCCACTGAAAGATTCATTACTTCCATGTCTAAGCAACAACTTCCAAGAGATGGTATTCAGAGATATGTGTAGGAACTCTAAATAATAGACTAAAACATCTCATCTCACATTTTTAAATACATTCCTAATAGTTTGTTTTTGTTGTTGTTGTTGTTTTGAGACAGAGTCTTACTCTGTCACCCAGGCTGGAGTGCAGCGGCACAATCTCAGCTCACTGCAACTTCTGCCTCCCAGGTTCAAGTGATTCTTCTGGCTCAACCTCCCAAATAGCCGGAATTACAGGCACCCACCACCACACCTGACTTATTTTTTGTATTTTTACTAG
>NW_016107354.1:10297882-10432870 GCF_001604975.1 Cebus imitator | reverse complement strand
TTGTATTTTTAGTAGAGATGGAATTTTGCCATGTGGGCAGGCTGGTCTCAAACTCCTGACCTCAGGTGATCCACCCACCTCGGCCTCCCAAAGTGCTGGGATTACAAGCGTGAGCCACCGCACCTGGCCCCCTAATAGTTTTTCAACTTCTTCCTCTGCCGAAGAATATCAAGAATGAAAACAAATAATCTGTACCTACTAACAACTCTCTCCATCATGGGATCAAATGATAATTCAATATCCAGACACTTGAGCTGCCTATATTGCCAGACATGACTTCCAAACACTCTTAGAACAGAAATAAGAAAGTTCTTCTCTTTAGACCAACTCCAAGTACATCCTCCAGAGCAATAGGTGTAGTGTGCCAACCATAAAAAGAAGGAAGATTACAAAGTTTCTTTTTGAAAAGTTCAACAATTATTTGGGCTGCTGCGACCCACTTTCACTGCTATTCCCACTTTTAGTGTCATAATAGGTGACATGCTGTTTCTGGCAGAATGATAGACCACTGTGCTTTGAAGGCTACTGACATTGTTTGTTTTTCTTTTGGCAGATAAATGACCTTGAAATTACCCATAATGTATACATGTCCAACCAGAACTCTCCTTTTCTGTAGAGGACCATACGGATTGGTAAAAAGCCTGTGGGCTTTGTAATCAACAGAACTAGTTTTCTGTCTCATCTCCGCCACTAACCAGCCTCGTGATCTTGGTAAGTTAATGTCCCTAAGCCTCTGCTTCCTGTAAAATAGGGATAATAATAATAATACCCACCTAAATGGTTGCTGTGAGAATTCACTGAGCTAATAGAATTAAAGCATCCAGCACAGTATACAGCACATACCACATGTTCTAAATGACAGCCTCAGTATTTTAACTGAATTTCATCTCGGAGTTCCTAACAAAGGCCACTTAATAACAGGAGAATCCAGCCAAAATACAGAATCTGGCCTTTGACTTGATCATTTAGAATGAGGGGACTGAAGCCTATGGAGCTCTGAATTTGTGAATTTACAGATCAGCCTCACCCAGTTGTCTGACCCTGGACAAGTGATTTAATCCCTGTGAACACAAGTTCCTTCCACATAGAATGAAAAAAGAATAGTAATCACAGTTTATGTGAGGATTAAAAAAAAAAAATAGCCCAAGTTAAGTATCTGCCATATTGTAAGTGATTAAAATATTGTGGCTCTTCTTATCACATATTTAATGTTATATCAACTGCCAATGTTTCATTTCATCAATGTCAATCAATTGAGTCCAGAAAAGCAGGGAAAATAAATAAATTTCACAATGCAGACAGTCGACCTTCAGTCAGTACTTACGTCGGCAGACCTTACAGCACTGGCCAGCAATGTGCACTGGGAGGGAGTCTGGGGAGCAATTGAGAGGGGGACACGACATCCTTCGGCATTCCACGGCACCACTCTGAGGAAGGAAGGACATGGAACATAATCTCAGAAGTATCCTTTGATAGCTCCTGTTGTGGAGATCACTCAACTTTCATCCCGGAAACCTCATCAGGGAAACAGAAGCAGTATTAGAATTCCCAGTCCACTCCAGGACCACAAATAAAGTGTTTTCTCCAGCCCAACTGACCCGTACCACCTCAATTACTTTTCTGAAATACATCACTGGTTTCATCCTACCTGCCCATGTGGGCTAAGCAGATTATGCAGAAAACAAAAAGTCTATTTTTATAAGAATATAAATAACACATTTGCAGACCCTGTCAATCATTTCTCAGGCTCTAACAATCTGTTTTGTATTTTCCTGGACAAACAATGGCATTCTTCAGATATTTATCAAATAATTTCAACTGGACAGAGTTTCCATACTAATTTTTGGAGGGAGCTGTTATAATTCTCTGAAACAGATGAAGGGATATACAGATACTGGATATCCTGACAGTCAGTGAGTTAGGGAGAAAATGATTTGCAATTCTCTGAATCAGGTGATAGATACACTTTGGAAAAGACAATAAAAACACATAGAGAATAATTAAACTCTCTTTTTAAAGTTATTCTGGTTGTAAATAAGGCTAACCATTAGGTTGTCTGAAAATCAAAGGAGTCCCTTCTTTCCACTATATTCCAACCTTCAAACTCCAAACACTGTATTACTTAACAAAAATATTAAATCAAATTAGAGCATGCTGGCCAGGAAAAGCAGATTTTAATTTCCAAGTATTCATATAAGACATGACCCTTTTCCAGCGTTGCTTCACAATTGCTCATATGACTAGTAGATGCTAGGTAAAAAGGTAATAATTCTTAGAGTTAACATTATTTATTAAAGAACCAGGTTACTCTATAATTATCAAACCTGTCCCTTTAAAACTATTTTTACTGCATTTATTTACAAAGAGGCTTACTTTGCAAGTGCAGTTCCTGCAATGGTCACCATCTACCCAAGAGTCTTGGTCTCGATAGAGCAGTCCACTCACTTGACAGGTCTTCTCACAATGACAGTTTTCCAATTGACTAAGTCTTGTCTCTGCATAATTTAGCTGCAAACAAGAGTTACTGAATGTAGTTTCTGTAATTCAATTGCATCGTCCTAACAATGCTAATAGCAACAAGAATAAAAAATCCATGCAAGAAGTGAAAAAAATGCTCAGAACAGTTCACTGGTTCTTAGCATTATCTGTTTTTTGTTTTTTTTATTTTTTTACACAAGGTGGAATCACTCTAAATTGAAGACATATTGGCTATCATGGTCTAATGAATACCAAATGAGACATTAAAATGTATCTTAGGAACCTCATGAGTGTTCATAAACGTGTGTGCTTTCAGTTCAAGCCCACACAAAAACACTCATAATGAATTTGTTCTCAAGGACTCATTATGATTTTTACAGGAGATCTAATCAGGAACTCCGAGGCACTTAAATTTATCTCCCACTATCCTCTCTATGTTCTTCACACACTAACTAGAATGTCATGGTTTACAAACTAGGAAGTCACTGTGTTCTATCTGATGAAAAATTCTGGAGAGCTGGGGCAAGAAAAAAAGAGAAGTCGTAAGAGGATCGCCGAGACAGAATGCCCCAGGAATTCACTTTTGTGCTTAGAAGATCAGGAGAAGTAACCAAACCCCCAGGTAAGATCAGAATTTTATACAATAACCTTTTTTTTAATTTTTCTAGGCCACCCAGTATTGTCAATAATCACAGAGTCTTAGACTTTCCCGCTGGAAAGGGATTATAAAGCTTGAATATCCTCATAAGAAACTTCAAGTGATTATCTAGCCTTTGCACATCTCCAGTGGAGGAACATTTATCTTCCAAGGAAGGCCATTTTTTTCAGTTAGCTCTCAATGTTTGAAACATTTTTCTTGGTTTTGGCTGTGAAATCTTTTTTTTTTCTTTTTCCTGCCATATCTAGCTTTTCATCGTAACCCATCCTGACAAACCTAATCCTCACCATTTGAGGTTATCCTGTCCTCCCGACCACACCTGGCACCACCAGGTTCGCGTAACCACTCCTCTTGATATCATTCCAAGCCTCTCTTCTGATTGCTTTCATACAGCCTACTCCAGTTTACCTTCAAAAACATGGTGCAAAAAAACCTTAAATACAGCACTTTGATATGATCTGTCTACTGTCACATCCATGCAACAGAGTGACTCACCCAACAGTGATATTACTCTCCCCTTCCTTTCTTTTCATAGACACCACCAAGATTAAAAACCAAATATCGGCCAGGCGCAGTGGCTCACACCTGTAATCCCAGCACTTTGGGAGGCCGAAGCAGGCAGATCATGAGGTCAAGAGATTGAGACCATCCTGGCCAACATGGTGAAACCTCAACTCTACTAAAAAATACAAAAATTAGCTGGGCATGGTGGTCCATGCCTGTAGTCCTAGCTACTCAGGAGGCTGAGGCAGGAGAATTGCTTGAACCCAGGAGGCAGAGGGTGCAGTGAGCTGAAATTGTGCTGCTGCACCCCAGCCTGGCGCCTGGCAACAGAGTGAGACTCTGTCTCAAAAAAACAAACAAACAAAAATACCAAATATCATTTCCCAGAAAATTATCTGAGTTTCTCTTTTCCTTCTCAATCATGCTTATACTTTCATGTCTTGAGTACTTTCCCCATAGAGGAAATCGATTGAACCTTTGATCTAACTAGGATTATTTTGAGCCACTACTTTAGATATAATAGATGAACCTAAGGAATGACTTCCACCGTCTTTCCACATTAACTATGGTTCCGTTTCATACACATTCCTCTGAATTACTCATACCAGAACTACCCTCTGGAAATGAAATCCACATGTAATTCTAACCTTTGCTTTTGTCATGTATTCCATCCTCTTCTTCCAAGCTTTTGGGATTTCTCAAGAAAATTTGTCCCTGTCTGCCTTTTGTGGGTGATAGCAAAGAGCAGAAAAAACAACAAATAGGATCTTAGACCAACCACCATGCACCATGGGCAGCCCCTAAAGAACTAAGAGTTGACTCTGCCTGAAATATCAGCTTACTATTACATTTTCTAATAGGCATGATCTTCTAGAAATGTATGTTTCATTTAAAACTCTAGCCAAGGCCAGGCATAGTGGCTCATGCCTATAATCCTAGCACTTTGGGAGGCCAAGACGGGCACATCACCCAAGGTCAGGAGTTGGAGACCAGCCTGGCCAATATGGCAAAACCCTGTCTCTACTAAAAACACACACACAAAAAAAATAGCCAGGTGTGGTGGCATGTGCCTGTAATCCCAGCTACTCTATAGGCTGAGACATGAGAATTACTTGAACCCAGGAGGTGGAGATTGCAGTAAGCCAAGATTGTGCCATTGCACTCCAGCCTGGGTAACAGAGCTATACTCCATCTCAATTAATTAATTAATTAATTAAACAAAACTCTAGCCTAATCATAGAGTTTATAGAATCTATGATAATTAAGTTCTTTGGGAATGCTTTAGGAAACAGATAAAAATACACTTTTGAGTTTGGTGATAGTCTTGGATACTGAGGGATGATGGCATATGATTTGGCCACTTGCAGATACCAAAATCTGAAAATGTTCAAGGCCTTTATATAAAATAGCATACCTTGCTCATAACATACTCACATTCTCCTACATAGTTTAAATCATCCCTATATAACTTATAATACCTAATACAATGTCTAGACATCAATTCATTCACATGGATTCAATGCAGTACTCGGTACATGGAAAATTCGAGTTTTGCTTTCTGTAACTTTTTGGAATTTTTTTTTTGAAGATTGTTGGTCCACAGCTGGTTGAATCTACAGATGTGAAACCTCAACAAAAAGAAAGTAACAACTTATCACTTATCTTTACTTCATTTCTAAAACCCCAGTAATTCCTACATAAGGTAGTAACAGATATATGACCTTGGCTTGAACTACAGAGTTGAACCAGATCTGCATTCCTCCTAAAAGGGTCTCTGAACTGTGTACCTTTGTGAGAGGACCCATACCTGCCTTACTCTGAAAACCTGAAACAACTCTGGTGTCTCTGTCATTCCAATAAGGGAACTTCTTAAAGAGTAAATGACCCAAAAGGCAATTCTATATCTATCTGAGCTTTCTTAAAATCCAGGAGCTTGCGTAAGGGCAATAGTGGCAATTTCTAGCACTGTCCCACGAAGCTGAGCTATGCTCACCTACAAAACTCGATTCCAAGGAAAATGTCATTATTAATATAATGAAAGCTATTCTCAAGACTGATTTTGTTTTCCTTCTGAATGTCGTCTTATTTTTAATATTTTTAGCCTTTCCTGACAACATTGAAAAGCCCTATTCTATGTAATAATAAGAGCACATCAAATAGACACAAAGGCAAAGGGATGTTACGGCAAAAAGCTAATTTTTCAAAGATACTTAATGTACCCTCTTGCCTTCCCTTTTGTCCCTGCTAAATCCCAAAACAGCAATAAAGGAGACAACTCTGAATCAAAAAATGAAATACACTTTCTGTCATTGGTATCAGCATGCTGAATTTATACACATTTATTTTCAAAAGCTATTTCTATACTACCTGCCACTTTCTCTAAGAATGTCTGCAGATTCAAAATAGATATGGTATCAACTCTACATCTCTATTCTGTTTTCCTTTTGTTTATGCATTTATCTAAGCAACCATGAACCAATTCATTTATTTCTAACTCTACACAATGAAAAATAGACAGCAAGGCCTTTTTCATCATTGGAGGTCAATGAACAGATCTAAGTGCATTGGTCATGTGGTGAATTGCTTCTTTTCTTTGAAATATCATTTATTTGGTATTTGCTATATGAAAGGGAAAAGGAAACTTCCATTGTTAAACATTTAAGCTTAATTGAAAAATCATTATTGAATTCCTCAAACAATGAAAGTCTCAGAAGTAAAGACGTTACAAGCTTAAATGCCACTCCAAATGTGGCTTGATTTGCATACATAGATTTGTCAAAGATTTAAGCAGAAGTAACCAAGAAAGTTCCAGTCTTCAGTATATCTTTTTTCTGAGCTTGAAGTCAGAATGGGATTACAGTGCAGGTGGGATCTGATAGCAGGACAGAGCCTGATCTTATCACAATGTACCCAGCAGGTAGGTAGTTCCCACAACATCTAAACTACCTGAGAGAACATTCAGAGTAATATAGGGGAGTGGCTGACACTTGTAGATCACTAAGGGAGATGTCAGAGAACAAAAAAAAAGGGGGGGATACTACTTGAGATAGCAGCCCCATTTCTTCTCTGCCTTAAAAAAATATAGTTATGCCAAAATGCCAGAATTCCTCAAGAGAGCTCTTAACTAGCCTGACCTCTGTCACCTGAATGTGAGTGCAGGCTGCTCTCATGATCTGTCCTGCATCAAGCAAGGGCACCATCATTTGCAAGCATCCCTAACCCTAAAAGGGGAAAAGGAACAATAAGCTCTCCTACACAGACCCCTGGGCTGATCTGGTATCTACATCTATTTGGTTTGATCTTACTTTGGCTACCAATTTTTATCCAGCTTATACACTGAGCTTCCTCTCTGGAAGGACTCTAGGACTTCCACCTTGACCCAAAAGGAAGGATTTCCTGCTGTTTGCCAGAACTCCTAGGCTAGGGTCTTGCCAGCAATGCACAGGCTCTGCCAGATTTACTGATTTCAAGTCACTGGGGAAGATGTGCATTTTCTTAGGGACCATTTTCTCTAAGGAACCATCATCCCACCATGGTTGTCTATATTTTCTAGGTTTAAGAGTATAAATAGCAGCAGCCACCACCTATTGAATGGCATTTCTGTGGCATGCAGCAAAACTCATTTGCCTGGGCTCACAGAATCTTTACAAGAGCAGGAATAATTGCCACCATTTTACATATGGGAAAACAGATGCTGAACCTTATTCAAGGCTACAAACATCCAAGAAAATGATAAAATAGAGACTCAGAATCATATCAGCCCGACTTCAAAGCCCATTCTCAATCTCTACTATGACCTACATGACTGTATACTCATCTTAATCAGAACTGCTGGACAACTCAAAACAAACCTCTAAAGCTTAGCTCAAACCCCATTAACTAAATTCTGCCACAACAGGCCTATTTAACTAAAGATAAAGACTCGGCCCAGATAAATTTAGTGCCATAGCATTCTCTTTGCATCTGGGAACCACATTCAAGTTTGTCTAACATCTCCAGTCTCCACCTCCTTCCATCTGCCAAAAGGGTGAGTTACACTTCTGCCTCCACCAATGGCAGACCACATAAGCTGAACCAACTAAACTGCTGTATTTGATATATAAATTAAAACTTTTGAAAAGTGTCACAGAGCTAATATAAAAGGAAGAAAGTCACAGAGGCCAAAACAAAGTGACTGCAGGGCTTCCAGGAAATAAGTGAACACCCAAGACAACAATCCTGAAGATTTCTAATGAAATGCAGAGCCCTTGAGCTTCCACCCTGATGGCTACACAGGATATAGCAGGGCAGAGTTGGGGAACAGTATCTTCCCAAGATGAGTATCTTAAAGGAAACTCTTCTATAAAGGTTTGGCACTAACATCTGATACCCTCAGTCTTAGATTGAACGAAACGAAGGAGGCTTGTACAAGGCACAGAAAGCAAGCTTTCATGTTCAGACCTTGCCACCAGATAGAAGGAAAAAAAAAAAAAAAAACTTCCTTGAAAATCTTTGAAGAGTCCTTTCCTGAGACTTCACCTGGCCTATCCTAGGTGTCGCAGTGTGACTCTGAGCAATCTGTCTGCTCTGAAAATACTTACATAGATAATGTCAAAGAATTTTTACATATTTCCAAGGAAAACAAGCAGCTCATAGCCAGAAGGGTGCATTAAGAGACCTTGTTCTTAAAAAATAATAATAAAATAGTACAATAAAAAAGAGACCTTGCTCTTGCCATAACCTTCCTTTTTGAAAATTTACTGTAAGTTCTATGTTCACACATTTCATTCTCAACAGCTGAAAACTTTAGTTCAGCTCAATAAAATGATCAAACATTCATTTCTCTTTTCCTCTCTTTTTATTTGCTCATTCTTGGTAATATCTCCATCCTTCTGCCAGTGGATGGAGAGGGTTAGAAAGAGTAATTAATATTACTCCCTATTTATATCTTCTATCTCTCTTCCTAGCCCTCTCTTGTCAAACCATAAACTTTCTTAGTCATGATTCAACTTTCAGGATCTAACTACCTGAGTTCAGGTCCCAGCTCTGTCATTTACTCTGTTAGGAAAAGTATCAGACCTTCCTGGACCTTAATTAACTCATCTGTAAAGCAGACTAATAAATAAAGCAATCTCAAAGGATTGTGGTAAAGATTAAAGTGACAGTGGATATAAAAGCTTAAGCATTATAACTAATACATAGTAAATGCTTGTATTACCGACTTTTCAGATTCTTTTAGATCAACAGTTGACAAACTGTTGATCTAAGTCAACTGTTGATCTAAAGGTCAGTGGATCAAATCTAGCCCACTACTTATGTACGTCCTCTAACCTAAGAATGGTTTTTACAGTTTTCAACAGTTATAATTTAAATGATTATACTTAAATGAACTAAGTCTATGCCTAATATCCTTGATTTTGCCTCTTGGCTTGCAAGGCCCAAAATTTGCTAGCTGGTCCCTTATGGAAAAAGTTTGCCAACACTTATGCTAGATGATCATCGATTTCAAATTACGCAGCAAAAATGGAAGTAGTTAGTTTTCAAATTGTAATTCTATACACAGTTTGGAAGGAACAGACTTACAAATCTGCCAAAGTGCCAGAAGGAGGTTTAGAAGGTGGATTATACCATTTTCTGCTTGCAATTGCCCACAATTAAATATCTTCTGCCTCACAAATGCCCATTTTACATAATAATGTTTTGAGAATAGAACTCCAAGTGGCTCCTAGATGATGTGTGGCTAAAGAGAAAAATGACATTCTCTACAATGAGAAAAGAATGAGAGCAAATAATGTCCTCAAAGCTGGAAAATGAAGAACCGCAATCACCTGAGACTCAGTGGCACGTTTCTTGTTCCAAAAATTTGGTAGCATGCTAAAATATAATTAACAGTATTGAGATCAAGCTGCTTCAGACAATATGAAATAAAAGCCTCTCTACGACACAAGCTGGGAAAGCAAATAATCACCCGTGTTTCACAATCGCACTGTACTCTGAAGTGAAAAGCTAATGCTTCAGATCTGAACCTCAGTCTCAATCTTTTTCTTACAAAAGCTTTCCATCTCTCCTTTCCAGACAAAAGGGGGCTTGACTTGGCCAAAAACCCAGTTTGAAATAGAAACATTGTCTTCAGCAGCACAGTCTATGGTCCAAAATATAGCCTTATCTCCCAAACACTTACCAACCCACCAATTTTTTTGTACATGCCATGGCTGATGGTAGGGAGCAATCTTAGCCGCAGGTATAATAGGATTAATGTATCATTTTCACTGTTATTAAAATTCTTCCTTATGCAGGGTATAATGTCTCTTAGGCCCAACCTAATTCTTTCTTCGCCCTAGGCCGGAACTCATGTCCATGACTGATCGGTATCATAACAACAGCATTAGCCACATTTTCTATTTTTTCAGTGTCTTTTTCAACAAGGCTCAGGGCTTTCTATTATGAATATACACTTTATGAATATATATATTAAAGGCCTTAGTTATTTACACATTTGGCTCTGCCACTCAATATGAACATATCTAGGGTAGAAAGCATATCTTGCTCACCATTGCCTCTTTGTGCCTAACACAGTGCACAGCAAACAGCAGATCCTCAAAAGATGCTTGTTAAGTGGATGATGGAATGGAGAGGAGGAAAAGGTGCAGAGTTATAAAACCAAAGGTGTTGAAAGGCAAATTTGCCTCCTTTGCTGTTTAATTCAGGACCAGCCTTGAAATGAATTATACATTAAAAATGTAATATAATGCCTTCCTTTGACAGTAATCTGTTCCTAACAAGAGCTATTTTGCCCCATCTGATTATTTGCAATTATTCTTACATCCGAAATGCATTCGCTTTTAAGAGCACTGGCTCTGACCATAGATCATCTTACAGTGTTACTACTTTAATAGCCATTGGGCAAATTCCTTTTCCACTCCCGTGGAATCTACAGTGATACATATTGCCTCTTGCTTCCAAACATTTTTCAAGTAAACATTATGATACAGCTTAATAGCACCAAAGACAGGAATGGTTATGTTTACTATTGGTAGTCCTATTTTGAGTAAGAATAAACCATTTTTGTAGTAACATATAGCAGATGCCAAGGCTAAAAATGTTTCCATTATAACATATCACTCCAAATTCCAGATAGGACAGAAAAAGAAATGAAACATCACATGTGAAATTTCGATACCTACTTTTGCAGTCATCTTGGCCAAAAGCTCTTGTAAATCCATTATTCCTTGCACCAGGCTTAAGAAATCACTGCAGGTTGGGCAAGCTCAATAAAGAAAATATAAAATATATATTTATATTGTGCTAATATGAGAAATAAAATTTTAAAACAGTAGATATGTGACTATGTAGAAGAGTTTTGGGGAGCTTTTTGGTTAATATTGCTTCAAAATTTGAGTGAAATCACAGAAGATTTCAGGTCTGGATCTTTTCCTACTTTAATAAGCAAAAAGAAAAGAACAGGAAAAAGGCACTGTTAACTAAGAAAATAAGGCAACATGACATTTTAAAGTTAAAATTAAACTCTCATTTCTATAGAGAGGCAACTGAAAAACTGTGAACTATCACAGAAGAAAAAGTAAACTCTCATGCAGGTCAAGGATTTTAAAGAATAGGTTTTTAAAAATATATATTATATTAAACATATCTTTCTATATCCACCTGTAGAACATGCTGATGTAACCCTCTTCTTTTCAAATTTTAATTCAGTAAATGATATAGGTTGGCTGCATCCCCACTCAAATCTCAACTTGAATTGTAGCTCCCATAATTCCTACATCTGGGAGGGACCCAATGGGAGATAATTGAATCATGAGGGTGGTTACTCCCATACTATTCTCATGTTAGTGAATAATTCTCACAAGATCTGATGGTTTTATAAGGGGTTTCCCCTTTCACTTGGCTCTCATTCTCTTTGCCTGCCACCATGTAAGATGTGACTTTGCTCCTGTTTTGCCTTCCACCGTGATTGCGAGGCCTCCCCAGCAATGTGGAACTGTGAGTCAATTAAACCTCTTTCTTTCACAAATTACCCAGTCTCAGGTACGTCTTTATCAGCAGTATGAGAACTGACTAAGACAATAAATGATACATATTTTTTAAAGACACAGAATTATATAATATAGATAATAAGTTCTCTTTCACTATCCCCAGCATCTCAGAAGTCAACACTATAAACAATTTGTGTCTGTCTTTCCAGATGTGTTTCTCTGATATGATCAACAAGTTATATAATATATCAAAATGCTTTAAGTTGCTACTTACTGCGATTTAGATTTGGACACTGTGTTATATATCCATTTGGCATAAAGATGATCTTCCCATCTTGGATGATCCCCTTGATAATAGAAAAGACAGGTGGCAATCAAGATTACAGTGACCAGCTATGGTCCCTATACAATCACATATTCTTGGCAGGTCAGATTATTTTTCAACAAAATTGATTCATTCAAAGGTTGAGTTGCCCTTAGTACATACTAAACCACTCTAAAGCATCCTGCTTTAGGAATCTTGAATTGTACATTTATGTGGAGAAAGCTACAATTAGTTACCACTAGTTAATGCCAATTATATATTGTAGTACCAAAGATACATCAGTAAAAAGTATTGATTCAATAAAAATTCTCTTTAATGCCCTAATCATCCTGGAACATTTAATGCTGCTGATTTACAGAATTTTTAAAGTGGAAAGAAATATAATAGAAATATATTAGGCTAAAATTTTTCTACTGATTTAGCCAAGGAAATAAAATTAGACATTGGGAAAATTTCATAACAATCTTTGTTCCTCAACTAATTGAGTAACGTTTAAGTCTTTCTTGATGAATCTTAAGACAAGAGTAAAAGGTTGTCTTTTAATTCTGTAATTCAGTCTGGAAGAATAGCCCAAATTTAAGAAAGTCATCAGGGCTGTCATCTCTCAATGAAAATATTGACTTGGCTTTTGAATTTTTCAAGTTGAATTTCAAGATTCTGTTGTTAGGGTTTTTTTCTGATTTGATGGCAGAGATATTACAAAACAGATGGAAGATGTGCAAGCTGGTTCAGAATATTGAGCTTAATCTATAAATAAAATATAGGCTTAAGATAGTGCTGCAAGTATTTCAGAGGGAGTAGCATTTAACATTTATGTGCTCATCTTCTAAACAGCAGAATGCTGTTTTTGGCTTATTATTTCAAGAAAAAATATTAATTGGAAATATTAATAGAAATACCAGGATCATAGCACCTCTTCCACAGAATTATGTATGTTTATTAACCTCTTTCTCTTCAAGGATGATGCAGTGTTTGTGATTACGAGAAAAGACAGTTTCACTATGGGGAAGAAGTTTCTGCCACTATTCCTCAATATTAATTCATAATCTCTTGCAGAGGAGTACCAGGGAGCAATTAATGGAGCACAATCTAAATGAATTATCTTCTCTCTCAGATGAAGTTGCTCAGTATTTCAAAACAAATTAACTCCTTTGAGAGGATAGCATACCTTCAAGCACACATAGCAATTTGAGACAAGCATGGATTAGAAGTCAGAGAACCTGGGTTCAAGTTCTGGATCTGTCTCTAGCTAACTAGGTAGACTTAGCAATAAGTTAGCCACCTTCTATGAGCCCCAGTTGCTTCACTTGGAAAGGAAGTGCTAGATAAAAAAGCTAAAGATCCACCCAGCATTCATGTTCTAGGTCAATGAAAGAGGCCTCCAAACTGAAATTGTCACATTTTAGATATCTATGCTCATTAGTTTTCAAATAATAATTTAAAAAAAAAGAATCTGAACAGACAAAACTGTAGATTTCTATCTCATGGATTTCCTGGAACATGGAAAACTTCAGCACCAAAACAGGCTCCTAGGCAAACCAGGACAGCTGGTTACCCTAGGTGATATGGAATTAGTGGAAGCATATGTACCAGAAAAAGGGCGGATCCATACCTATTCATCAGAAGACCCTGCATTATTTTTATCATCTATGGAAAGGGTACTCAGAAACCTGGAGCATATGTGTCATAGTGTTAAATACCTCTCCAAAAACAAATTGAAAATTCATTTTAAAATGATACCTTATCCCACTTAATCCTATAGAAAGAAAATACAGCACACAGCAGTTTTCCTTTTCCTTTCCAAGTGACTTTACTAATTTTAGTGACATCATGAATTACAAATCACCTGCCCTCACACCTTTCCTCTATCTGTATCTCTCCTTACTTCTGTCTTTCCACTTTTAATCTCTGGCACCTGTGTGTGTATGCTACATAGATCATTAGGTGAAGGTCAATAATGTTGACTTGAACAAAAAACAGAATAAAAGCTGACAGCTTCCCAATGCTCATTAACACAAAAACCCAAAGCATTTGGTATTTTTTTATGAAGAAAGGTCATAGAGGTGAGCCCACATACTGGCATGAAAATTTGTTCTTGCCAAATGAATCAAGACGAGAATGTTAATCTATTTGAATGGTTGTAAGTCAATGCTGGATTAAAAGAAAAGTGGCGATACACTACAGATACCACTTACAATCTAAAGACGCCTGAGTGCATGTGTGTGTATGCATGTGACTACACACATTTATGTATATCCCAGCACCTTCCCCAGAATAAGAACCAGAAGGTCTGGCATTAAATTGCTATATGGACAATTTACTGCCAGGACATTTGCTGATAAAAGAAACATTTGCTAAGCATGTAGTTTTCTTCAGAGAACTACAAAAGGGATTTTATAATGTATAAAACCATAAAGGAACTCAGCTTTATTTCTCTCACAAAAAAAAAAAAAAAAAAAAATCATCTGTGAGGATTTCCACAGATGAAAATGTGCCTTCAAGCACTACAACTTCTCCCAAAGCAGATAAGGTATAAAAGGTAAAATTTTTATTATTTCTCCTCGTTTAACTCTAAATGTATCTACATTTAACTGAAAAACACAATTCTAGCTGGCCCTGTATTAGCTGACCTCATTTGATCTCATTTTTGCAGACATATGCTCTATTTCATATTATTCATCTTGGCAGTGTTTCTTAAACTTCATGTTCCTGGAGAATCACCTTCAGTATCTGCTTAACATTCAGCTTCTTGTATCAACCCAAAGGATACTGTTTCAGAAGAGTTGGAGTGGGCCCAGAAATCTTCATTTAAAAAAAAAAAAAAAAAAAAAAAAACCTCTTCCAGATGATTCTGATGACTGGTAAAAGGACCCTTTCTGCTCTATTCTAATCATTTGCTCCTTTTGGAACAAGAGGGTTTACTCACTAAAAGTTCACAATGGTTAAAATTATTGCATCCAACTCATATATAAATAGGGTAAAATCTCACTGATTTGTAACTGAATAAAAACCAACAGAATTACTAGATTATATTATAAACACTATGAAGGCAAAAATGATACATTTTCATCTTAGTATCCCCTGGAGTTACTATTGTAGTAGATTTTAAATAGTAAACACAATAAATATTTTAAAGCATCAAATTGTTGAAAATTATACAATATTGAACCACATAATATTGAGCACAGTTAGAACCTATGAAGATCATGTAGGGCATTAGTTGTTTTTGTGTTTTTTTTTTGGCATTAGTTTTTAATTTAAGGTACATATCAGAATTTTGGAAGAGATTAAAAGAACAATCATAGCTATTTGAAAACTTTCTGAAGTCATTTTGATACTTTCTGTAAGAACTACCTATCTAGGACCAGATCACCTGGCATTTGACCTATGAGAAATTTAAGGCTTTGATACTCTAAGTAGCTTTTCTAAAGGATACCTTAATCTTAGGCTATATACTACAGGGCTACTAACTCTTGCAAGCCAAAAATGAATTCTGAGGCCCACAACCATCTGAATGAGCCCTTCCTCTTGGGCAAGGGCATTCCACAGTTTATCTGGAAATCTAGTTCAGGCTGTGATGGAAGAGGGGATTGGGCACGCTTCATTCTATCCCTCCAGCGTTAACATCAACACAGACCTTAAGTCTAACAGGAAACATTTACAATATATTCTCTCTAAAGCCTGCTACTTAGAGGCTTTATCTGCATGATAAAACCTCCTTCTCCACAGCCCCTTATCAGAACCCAGACATTCCTTACTACTGATAACTCTTTCAACTAATAGCCAAACAAAAAAATTTTAAATCTACCTAGGACCTAGAAGTCCCCACCCTTCTAGTTGTTCCACCCTTCCAGGTCAAACCAATGTAAATCTTACATGCATTGATGAAAGTATTCTGTCTCCCTAAGATGTATAAAAGCAAGGTATACCCTCACTGGTGACCTTGGGCACATGTCCTCAGGATCTCCTGAGGTTGTATCATGGGTGCATCCTTAACCTTGGCAAAAAAAACTTCCTCAATTGATTGAGACTTGTTTATAGTTAGCTAGAGACAGATCCAGACACTTTTTGATTTACACTCTAAAACCAGTCACTACAATATGCTGTAGGTAAAAATATATCATTTAAGGGAGCCCCTTAACATGAACTTACAATACGTTGCTACAAAGAGGTCCTGTTAGCAAAATGAGGTTTTGTCTTAATTGTCTTAATAGATACTAATCAAACATGCAAAACTAATTATTTAAGTATTTGCATTAGATGCTAATAATTTGCTAAAACAGTTTTTCAGTGATAGAAAGCAGAGGTCTTTTTAGGTAGCCTAATATCCACCCCCCTATCTTATTTACACTATTAATTTGCTAAACAATCCATTTTCTTATTGTTAGTGTAATGATAAACCCCAGCTGATCTGAGAACCTAAATAAATCCCTAAATAAAAGCTTATTAATTTTGGGCTCTGCAACTATTAGTACTGATGGAAGACAAAAAAATGGATTTTTTTTTCCTTTTGTTTAATCCACCTGTTGCCACCCTGTGCCTTCTGCAGTCAGCTCCCCATGCACTGAAAAATAAATTTGCACCAGGTACACTGTATATTATGGATTTTTAATGTTTAGGAAACTAAATAATGTCCATTATTTCCATCGTTCCTAGAACATTTCTCATTTTGCATTAAGAAATATAGAAAGATGCAATTTAAAAAATTAGAAAATTATCCAATTAGGTCCCTCTTGTGTATGAAATAACTAAGATTAGGCAAGCTCTTCTAAACATGCAGAGCTTTCTGATACAAATGAAAGCAGCTTCACCACCAAACAAATGCTAATTCTTTTTTAATGCTCTTATTTCCCTGCAGATCTCTGTTTACATTGAAGAAAATGGCTCTATTTTTTTTGTATGCTAAAATACTGAAACAAATTGCTTTGAAAGAGAAAGTAAAAAGGGGTGGGAGAGTTTCCTGCAGGGCATGTAAATATATGGATGAAGATGTATTCTGTTTATAAACTGGCAGGGACTCAAGCTTTGGCAACAGGCTAACAAAAAGTAAGACCTGGGAAACTCACAGGGAGGGTTTTCAAAATGCAACCAATCATGTACTTCTGCCCTGAAGACGTTAATAAAATATTCCGGCATGCAAAACAGCCAAGAAAGACACTTGTCGACTTTCATTATGATCAATAAAAACTGTCAGCTCATTAGCATATCATTAGCTGCCCTGCTGTTTCCAAAGTCTTAATGCACAGAAATATTAATCTTCAAATGTGTGAGATTACCCCAGTTCTGTGACTTTCACTTTCTGCATGAAAGGAAAAATAAGAATTAAAGATGGGAGGAATCCAATATATCTTCTTTTTCAATGTGCCTATAAACATATGTTTACCATCTGCGGAATTATGGGAAGCAGCTGAGGTACAAAAAACAGCTGTGGAATTTTTTAAACGTTGTAATCAATTTCACTTCCCAGTGACAGCTCAGCTGTTAAAGGAGACAGTGATGTCCAGGTAAGGGAAAGTTTTCAAATCCAAGTTCACCAGACAGAGACAGACAGAGAAACAGAAACAGGAGAGCCTTAGCTTCTGTGAAAGGCTTTGGAATGAGAAGTTTCCCTAAGGCCTCAATGATTTAGAAACTGTCAGAACACCCAACCCCTGAAGCACATCCTATAACTTATTTTGGTTCACCTGGGCTCATTTTTTTTTATTTTTCACCCTCTGAAATTGTAACAGCATAATCAGCTTAGAATGCATCAAAGGGAAATTGAGTGAGTAGTCGACCATCTTGATAATGAAAATCTATGACAATCAGAAGATTCAGATAAGCCTATCACTACTGGCCAGCTTTTCTCAAATGGATGCTGTTTTGAAGTGAAGAAATCCCCAGCTTGTGTTCTGTGTCTCAGACAGGAATTACCTAATGCTAGAGGATTATGTACCAGGCACCAGGCAAGTGATTCCACCCTCTGCTATTTAATCAGCACCACTTTTTTTGCACTATCCACAAGGATCCACTGGGGTCCAGAAATTAGATTTGGCAAGTGAGGAGCTTTTGCTTTTACTTTGCCTATAAAGCAACATAATAATATTTAAAATAGAGAATAATGTTATTTTAACCTGAAAACACATCACAGACATTTTTTGTTCTGGAGCAATTCAGCAAATGTGGTTGTTGAATCCATGAGGCAGCTTCTACAGGATAAATATCAAAGCCTGGAGCTATGCTGACGCTCACCTGAGAAGTGGCTGCTTCTTTTTCAGGGAGATTTTTGTAGTGTTGAATTGATCAAGAGGTAATGTCTGTAATGAAACACTGACATATTTCTCCTACTCCAGCCATTTCATCTCATAAAAGGATGGCCAGAAGCACTGCCTGGCATCCAGAATTCTAAGGAGAAGATGAGTTTTGAAAGCTGCCCCATGGAAAGCATCTTTGTAAAGAGCCATTCAAGGAGGCCACTCCTACTAGGGAGCAAGAAGAACCGCCTTGCTCTCTAGGAAGATGGGCTGTGTGAAACTGCCATCCCCTTTTGATGTTTCCACTGGGATCACCTATTCTTTGAAGCTGGAAACCCAGAAAAAGACAAATTCTGTCTCCTTGTAGTACTTGATATAGTTAAATATCATGTCTCCTTAATCAACACAGTGGTAAGTTTGGAAACACAGGGTAAGCTCTTAATGAGTATTTGTTAAATGAATGAGCAAAGACTTTGAAATCATAAAGACCTGGGTCTAAATCCCATTTCCATTACTCATGGTCTTTATGAGGTTGGCAACTTCCTTAATCTCCTTGAGTCCAATTGCCTGAGCTATACAATGGGATAAAAATCACTAACTCTTTTTCTGATGGGTAGATTGAAAAAAATTTTTTCCGATTCTGTTGGTTGCCAGTTCACTCTAATGATTGTTTCTTTCGCTGTACAAAAGCTCTGGAGTTTAATTAGGTCCCATTTGTCTATTTTGGCTTTTGTTGCCAATGCTTTTGGTGTTTTAGTCATGAAGTCCTTGCCTATGCCTATGTCCTGAATGGTTTTGCCGAGGTTTTCTTCTAGGGCTTTTATGGTGTTAGGTCTTATGTTTAAGTCTTTAATCCATCTGGAGTTAATTTTAGTGTAAGGTGTCAGGAAGGGGTCCAGTTTCTGCTTTCTGTGCATGGCTAGCCAGCTTTCCCAATACCATTTATTAAACAGGGACTCCTTTCCCCATTGCTTGTTTACCAGACAAATGGCTAATATTCAGAATCTACAAAGAACTAAAACAGATTTACAAGAAAAAAACAAACCCATTCAAAAGTGGGTGAAGGATATGAACAGACACTTTTCAAAAGAAAACATTTATGAGGCCAACAAACATATGAAAAAATGCTCATCATCCCTGGTCATTAGAGAAATGCAAATCAAAACCACATGAAACCACATTGAGATACCATCTCATGCCAGTTAGAACAGCAATCATTTAAAATCTGGGGACAACGGATGCTGGAGAGGATGTGGAGAACTAGGAACACTTTTACACTGCTGGTGGGAGTGTAAATTAGTTCAACCATTGTGGAAGACAGTGTGGCGATTCCTCAAGGACCTAGCAATAGAAATTCTATTTGACCCAGCAATCCCATTACTGGTTATATATCCAAAGGATTATAAATTGCTCTATTATAAAGACACATGCATATGTATGTTTATTGCGGCACTGTTTACAATAGCAAAGACCTGGAACTAACCCAAATGCCCATCAACAATAGACTGGTCAAGGAAAATGTGGCACGTAATACACCATGGAATACTATGCAGCCATAAAAAACGATGAGTTTATGTCCTTTGTAGGGACGTGGATGAATCTGGAAACCATCATTCTCAGCAAACTGACACAAGAACAGAAAACCAAACACCGCATGTTCTCACTCATAGGCAGGTGTTGAACAATGAGAACATGTGGACACAGGGAGGGGAGCATCAACACACACTGGCGTCTGCTGGCGGGGAATAGGGGAGGGACAGCAGGGGGTAGAGAAGTTGGGGAGGGATAACATGGGGAGAAATGCCAGATATAGGTGATAGGGGGATGGAGACAGCAAACCACATTGCCATGTAGGTACCTACGCAATAATCCTCCATGTTCTACACACATGTACCCCAGAACCTAAAGTGATTATATTATATATAATATATTATATTTAATATATTATATTATATATAATCACTTTAGGTTCTGGGGTACATGTGTGTATATATACACACATAGTCACTAATTCAGTAGGATTTCTCTGAAGGTGAAATGTAATTAACTGAGATGATATATGTAGAGCCAAAGTGTGCAACATAGGAAGCATTCAATAACTGCTGGTGCTGTCCTCTACATTCCCATTACCCACCTCTGCAATAAAATGATTGTCCAAGTCTCTGAATACTCTTTGTGTTATCTGTCTGTACCAGCTATTTGAGCTCTTAAGCACAAGTTTCCTTATATCTACAGAGAATAATATACTCATTAAGCTGGAATAGATAATAGGAATAATTGTTCTCTCTCTCTTAATCATATTCTCCCAACTAAAACAGAAATTTTCAAAAGACAGGAAGAGTACCTTCATTTCTACAGTATAGTGTTAAAGATACAGGGAGCATTAAATGCCTAGAAATGCATTTTTATGGGCTTAAATACAAAAAAGCGATGTGGATATGTGTTGTAAACGTACTACGTGCAAGTTGCTTTTAATGCATGTTACATAATCTGCATTACCTTCAAGAAATACATCTCTGGAACTTTACAAATAAGATAGATTCATAACTTGTACATTCATTCATTTTAAGAGTATATTGTCTGCCACTTATGTACCTGGTACTTCTAAGCACTTGCTGAATGAAATAGAGATAGTTCTTACCCTGGTGAAGCTTACCATCTGGAAAGAAAGACCAATAATGAACAAATAAACACCGACATAAACTATGCTCAGGACCTACTATATAATTTGTAGAGTCTCTTGTTCAAAATTTACTAAACAATTGAAGAGCGCAACAGCAGGGCATTAAACTAATCACAGGACCTTTCTAAGCACGACCCCCATGGGACTGCACAGGTTGATGGCCCGTGAAGTCAGTCCCACCTACACTTTCAAACTGTGGTGAGTGTTAGGAAGGAAATGGAGATGTTTCTGTTGGAAAGTATATGATAGAACGACTGCAAATTGATTCCCTGTCTGTACCCATATACCTTGAACAGCTTTGTACACCCTCACATCAAGAGGAGGAGTCTGTTTCCCTACCCCTTAATTCTAGGGCTGGTCTTGTGACTTGCTTTGACCAGTAATGCACTGTGGAAGTGAGTGTGCCAGTTCCCAGCCTAGACCTCAAGAGCCTTGTGAGCATCCACTCTACCTTGAAACATTGCCAAGCACCATGGGAACAAGCCCAGGCTGGCCTATTAGATAATGAAAGACACATGGTCCAGTACCAACATTGCCCCAGACAGGAGTCAATCACCATGTCACCAAGACTATCCCAGATAAGTCAGCCCTTAGCCAATTCCACCAGCCAGCTACAAGAATATGAGTAAATGTAGAGGGAATCAACTAAGCCTGATCCTTATCAACACAATTTTTTCAGGAGATCTGTGAGCTTATTGACATAAACCCCTGAGTTTTGGGGATTTGTTGTGAGGCAATAGCTAACCGATACATGCAATAATGGTGAAGGACCTGCAAAGAGAGGGTAGTCCAGGAAAACATCCATTGCATGTACCCCAGAACTTAAAATTTATAATTAATTTAAAAAGAAGACAGCATTTCAAACAACTGAATAAAAACTGTCAGGTAAAAAGGCTCCGTTATGTTCAAGCAGCTATAAAAAGGGTAGTGTGGCTGAGACATGCTGGGCAGAAAAGAAAATGTCATGAGAGAAAGTTGCAGAGGACAGCAATAACCAGATCTTACACTGATTGACATGCAATAGAGAGTCACTGAAAGGATTTAAGCAACAGAGTAACTTCACTGGCTTCGAAAAGCAAAGTGACACAAGTTCAAAGCTATAATAAAGAGGTAAGTTCAGGATTCAAACACAGATCTCTATCCCTTGGAACCAAGATTCTTTTTCCCAGCCCTAGAGTTCTTGCTATGCTTCTGTCTAAAGCATGTCCCAGAACCAGCAGCATCACCTTCACTTGGCAGCTTGTTAGAAATGAAAGGATTTGGGTCCCAATCTATGTCTACTGAATCAGACTTTGGAAACAGGACCAAGTTACTTGGTTTTTGTTTTTTTCTTTTTCTTCTTTAAAAATTTCCATTAGAAACATTTTAAGTCCACAATTCAGTGGCATTAAATACATTCACAGTGTTATACAACTATCACCACTATTAATCAAACTTTTCTATTGCCTCAAAGAAAAATCTGTAACCATTAAACAGTAACTCCCATGACTCCTGCTCCATCCCCTGTTAACCAATAATCTACTTTCTATCTCAATAAATTTGTCTATTTTTGGTATTTCATTTAAGTGGAATTATAGAATAGTTGTGCTTTTGTGCCTAGCTCCTTCACATAGCATGTTTTTAGGGATCATCTACATTGTAATACAAATCAAAACTTCATTCTTTTCTTATGGATGAACAATATCCCACTGGATACATATTCCAAGTTTTCTTTATCCATTCATACATGGATGGACATTTGGCTTCATTCCATCTTTTGGATATTTTGAATAATACTGTAGGTGAACACTGACATGTTTGAGTCCCTGTTTTCAATTCTCTTGTCTATAAACCAAGGAGAGAAATTGCTGGATTACATGATAATTCTGTGTTTAAACTTCTGAGGAACCAACAAACTGTTTTCCACAGCAGCTGCATGATTTTATTTTCTTAATTAAAACGTTTATTTATTTTTATTTTAAATTTTATTTTTTAAACTTTACATTAAGTTCCTGGATACATGTACAGAAAGTGCAGGTTTGTTACATAGGCATACACGTGCCATGGTGATTTGATGCACCTATTGACCTATCCTCTAAATTCCCTCCCCTTGCCCCCCACCCCCCAACATGCCCCAGTGTGATACTCCCCTCTGTGTCCATATGTTCTCATTCTTGAACTCCCAGGAGTGAAAATATGTGTTGTTTAGCTTTCTGTTCCTGCATTAGTTTGCAAAGGATGATGGTTTCCAGTTTCATCCATGTCCCTGCAAAGGAAATGACCTCATTCCTTTTTATGGCTGCAGAGTACTCCTTGGTATATATGCACCACAATTTCTTAATCTAGTCTATCAACAATGGGAATTTGGGTTGGTTCCACAGCTTTGCTGTTGTGAATAGCACTGCAAAAAACATATGTGCACATGTATCCTTTTAGCGGAATGACTTCTATTCCTTTGAGTATATACCCAATAATGGGATTGCTAGGCCAAATGGTATTTCCGGTTATAGATCCTTTAGGAACCTCCATACTGTCTTCCACAATGGTTGAACTAATTTAAATTCCCACCAACAGTGTAAAAGTGTTCCTATTTCTCCACAGCCTCACCAGGATCTATTGTTTCTTGCCTTTTAATAATCACCATTCTGACTGGTGTGAGATGTTCTCTCATTGTGGTGATCAGTGATGTTGAGCTTTTTTTCATATATTTGTTGGCCGTGTAAATGTCTCCTTTTGAGAAGTGTCTGTTCAACTCCTTTGCCACTTTTTGATAAGGCTGTTTTTTTCTTGTAAATATGTTTAAGTCCCTTGTAAATTCTGGATATTAGACTTTTGTTAGATGGGTAGATTGCAAGGCTTTTCTCCCATTCTGTAGGTTGCCTGTTCACTCTAATGACAGTTTCCTTTGCTGTGCAGAAGCTCTTTAATTAGATCCCATTTGTCAATTTTGGCTTTTGTTGCCATTGCTTTTGGTGTTTTCATTAAGCTGCATGATTTTATATCCCCACCAGCACTATACAAGAGTTCCAAATTTTCCACAACCTCACCAACACTTATTTTCCCCTTATTTTCTAATAGGATGGAAATTTTATTTAAAAACTATAACCAGTGGGGTATGAAGTAATACATCATTGGAGGTTTAATCTGAATTTTCCTAAAGACTAAAAATGTTGAGTATCTTTTCACATGCTTATTGGCCATTTGTATATCTCCTTTGGAGAAATGTGTATTCAGATAATTTGTCCATTTTTCAATTGCATTGTTTGTCATTTTGTTGAGTTACAAGAGTACTTTATATACTCTGGACATTAAATTTTTATCAGATACACAATTTGAAAATATTTTCTTCCATTTTTTTGGTTTTGTTTTTGCATCCTTAATAATGTCTTTTGATGAAGAATTATTTTTTTAAATTTTGAAATCCAATTTATCTATTTTTTTCTTTTGTTGTTCATGCTTTTTGTGACCAACAGAATCTACTGTGAAATGCAAGGCCATGGAAATTTACCTCTACCTTTATTCTAGACTTAATGGTTGTAGCTTGCATTTACATGATCCCCAACAATGTAAAAGTGTTCCTATTTCTACTAGCATTCTATGTTTAGAATGTTAGTTAATTTTGAGATCATTTTCACACATGATGTGAAGTAGGAGGTTCAGCTTGGCATCTGTGAGTAGAAATGGTTTTACTTCTTTTCCAGTTTGAATGCATTTATTTATTTTTCTTGTCCATTTGCACTGGCTAGAAATTCCAGCACAGTGTTAAATAGCAGTGGTGATATCTTTGCCTTGTTCTTGATCTTAAGAGGAAAACTTTGAGTCTTTCACTATTGAGTATTATATAATGCTAGCTCTGAGATTTTTCATTAATGCCTTTTATCATGTTAAGAAATTTCCCTCCTATTGCTGGTTTTCTGAGTGTTTTTATCATGAGAAGATATTGGATTTTGTCAAATGCACTTTCTGCATCAATTGAGATGATCTTGTGGGTTTTCTTTCCATCATTCTCTTAATGTGGCATATAATATTGATTCATTTCCTTATGTTAAACCACTCTTGTATCCTGAGATAAATTCCACTTGAGCATAGTGTATAATCCTTTCAATACAGTTAGATTCAATTCATTTGTATTTTGTTGAAAAATGTTGCATCTACTATATTCATAAGAGATACTGGTCTGTAATTTCTTTTCTTATGACGTCCTTATCTGGCTTTGGTAACATAGTAATTCTGACCTCATAAAATGAGTTAGGAAATGTTTCTCCACTTCAATTTCTTGGAAGAGTTTGGAAGGATTGATGTTCATTCTTCTTCAAATGTTTGTTGCAATTCACCAGTGAAGCCACCTAGTCCCAGACTTTACTTGCCTGGGAGATTTTTGTTACTAATTCAAACACTTTACTTATTATAAGTCTCTTCAGATTTTCTAATTCTTCATGATCCAGTCTTCTTCATGATCCAGTCTTGGTAGATTATGTGTTTCTAAGAATTTGTCCACTTCACCTAGGTTATCTAATTTGTTTTCATACAATTATTCATAGTCTTCTATTTTAATCCTTTTAATTTCTGTAAGGTTAGTAGTAATGACCCTACTTTAAATATGACAACCCATTGCCTTCTGGTCTTTATGGTTTCTGATGATAAACTGGATACTAATCTTATGAAGAAGTCCTTATATTCGACACAGTTTGCTAAATTTCTTGGATGCTTAGATTCATATATTTCATCAAATGTGAAAAGTTTTAACCCTCACTGTTCCAAATTTTCTTTCCAGTCCTTTCTCTCTATCTTCTCCATCTGAGACACCCAGATGCATAAATTAGTCTATTTGATAATGTCCTACAGCAGATAGATCCCTTAGGTCTTGTTCATTTTTATTTATTCATTTTTCTTTATTCATTTTTCTTTTTGCTCCACAGGCTTGTTAATTTCAATGACATTATCTTTAAGTTCCATTACTCCTTCTTCAGCCTGCTCAAATCTTTTCTTGTATCCCTCCAGTAAGTGTTTTATTCCAGTTGTACTTCTCAGTTGCAGAATATCTGCTTGGTTCCTTTTCATAATTTATATCTCTTCATTGATATTCTCATTTTGTTCACACATCATTTTCCTGACTTATTTCTTTACGCATTTTTCATTTAGCTCTTTAAGCACATTAAAGACAGTTATTTTAAAGTCTGTACAGTAAGTTCAATATCTGTGCTTCCTCAGGAATGGTTTCTGTTCATTTATTTTGTTCCTTTGAACAATAATACTTTCCTCTTTGTTTGCCTTGTGGCTTTATTTGAACACTGAACATTTGGATATTATAATGTGTTAACACTGGAAAGCAGATCTGCCCCTTTACTGGGGTTTCCTGAGTTTTGTTATTGTTTATTTTTTATTGCTGAATGCTATAGTAATCCCTTTCTTTAGTGGCTGACCAAACTATTTTTGCAGAAACTGTATTTCTTGTCACATGTAGGAACTGAAATCTCTGTTCCTAATCTTACGTGATGAAGTATTTGGGACCAGGCATGGTAGCCCATACCTATAATCTGAATACTCCGAGAAGCTAGGGATAGAGAATTGCTTGAGGCTAGGAGTTTGAGATCTGCCTGGGCAACATAGTAAGACCCTGTCTCTATGAAAAAAATAATTTAAATTAGCCAAGCATGGTCGCATGTGCCTATAGTCCTAGCTACTTAGGAGGCTAAAATGGGAAGATTACATGAGCTCAGGAGGTCAAGGCTGCAGTGAGCCATGATCTTATCATTGCCCTCCAGCCTGGGTAACAGAGTGAAACCCTGTTTCTAAAGAAGAAAAAATGAAGGAAAAAAAATATTTAGAGATTTCCTTGAATGTCAGCAGCCAAAAACAAGAAAGAGAGAGAAAGAGACTCTTCCCACCTTTGCAGATGATCTCGGTGCTGGGACCCTCCTTCAACACTTAGCTAGGCTTGCACTGATCCTAGGTATCAGCCCAAGATGAAAGCTTTGGGTGTTCTCAAGTCTTTTCTGACCTCGTCTCTTGCCCTAGACAGGCATGTGGCTTTCCAGATTCCTTGAATATACAGGTGATTTTGAAAGTCCTAATTGTCCAAAGAAACTCTCTTTCCAGCTTTTTCTCTTTGCTTTAGGTGATCTACAATATGTCTTCACCATACTCTTTTGCCCCAGGCAGCCACATAGTGTTTGTTAGCTTTGAAATGTTTTTCTAAATTAATACATAATAATTGTACATATGTATCGGGTACACTTGATATTTGGTACATGTATACAACATATAATGATCAAATCAGTATAATTGGGGTATCTGTCACCTCAAACATTAATTATTTATTCATGTTGGAAACATGTCAAATCTTCTCTTGTAGCTATTTTGAAATATAGCTACACGTTTCTAGCACGGAAGAGTTCTGAGTTAGTTGAGACAGAAACAAGTAGCTTACATCAGTTCTTCACATAGTCCCAGGCAGTTAGAATAGACATACAAAACAATTTTGAATAAGGTCTGCTCTGCTCACTCCTCAACCAGAGGCTGTTGTCCTACACTAGGAACATGGGCTGAAATCTTTCAAGACTGCCACTGGGTTATAAATGGTGTGGTGCAAAAGGCAAGTAAACATGCCTCACAGCTTTCCTACTCCTTTAATGTTGCCTTTTTCTTGATTCAGCATTCACTCAGTTGCTATAAACCTTTTACCATTTTCCTAAGTTCCAACAAAGTTGGTTCTGACAATTTCTGCTTGTTTTTCAGTGTTTTCTGTCGAGAAACAGCAGCTTGAGGCTTTCTACTCTGCCATTTTGTTGATGGCCAGCTACTTGTGTTTTAACAACCCTTCCAGGATATTTGTATGAACTCTAAAGTTGGAGAACCACTAATCTAAAAAGTCACTAATTGGAAGCCAGTTACTTACCATAGGTTATATTTGCGGGCTCTTTATACAAATAAGGCAAAACCTTAATCTAGACCATCAGCCATACTTCCAATATGTCAGTGCACTCAAATTTGAGCCTTCAAACTGAATAAATCAAAATCAGTAAGAAGGTTGTGAAAAAGCATGTCAGTTCCTGGACTCTACTGTTCAGATTCTCAATGAGGAGGTCTAAGTGTACACAATAATTTTATTTTTAAAGTCATCCAATGTGATTTTACTGTCTTTCAGGTTTGAGAACCAGTCATTGCCTTTCATTACAGACCCAGGGCCCCCAAGAAAAGCAGAGCTTCACCAGGAAGTAAGTAGCTACAGAACAAGAAACAGCATTGCACTGAATGTGAGTTCAATTTTAAGCTGAGACACTTGAATTTCTGTTCATTCATGGGAACATGGCAAAATTATATACATATACATATATACACATACACACATATATACATATATTCACATATATATGTGGATTATCACCCTGAAAAAGTATGCCATTTTAAAAATTTTGAACATTTATGATGTACAAAAGGGTTGAAAACAAAATATAGCAAACACTTGAGAAATAAAATATCCTCAATACAGTTGAAGTGTTTTGGGTTCACAACCCTAATAAAATTCCCATTTCCTCCTCTCAGAAGTAAACTATTCTGAATTTAGTGTTTATCATTCCTATGCATTTGTCTTTATATATATATATATATATATATATATATATAGATGCATCAATAAGTGGTATATTGAATTATTTTGCATTTTGAAATGTATAAATGATTTAATACTGTAATTTTCTCCTGCTACTAGCTTTTTCATTTAACATTACTTAGCAATTTATCAATTTTTGTTCAATTTCACTGATTTTTATGGGGTTCTTTGTATGACTCTACTACAATGTATTTAAACATTCTCCTGTTGATGGACAAATTTTTCCAAGTTTCTGAAATTAAAAACAAAAAACAAAACAACAAAAACAACAAAACTCCATCAACATGTGATGATTCTTACACATGTATACCTGGCTATATGACCAGGAGTTTCTTCAGTGTTTATACCAAAGAGTTGGGCTCCCATGTCAAAATGTATGCACATTATAAGAACTCCCAAATTTCCCTCCTTATTTGTTCTAGCGAAGGCCATTCTAGTACAGCCAGGCCCCAGAAAACCCAGCAGCTGATTAAAGTTGCATAAATGAACCCATTGAGAATAAAATTCAGCAAAGTAAGCCCAGTTCAAATTGTTAACCCACGAAACTGTGAGGTAAATAAAGGCTGTTGTTTCAAGCCATTAAGCTTTGTTTTGATTTGCTGCATATCAAAAGCTAACTGGTACAACAGACTTTGAATCATAAACTCAATTACTTTAATGAAGCTAAGACTACCAAAGTTGTTTATTTCAAGTCCCTTTTGGTAATTCAAGTAGCTTTAGAAAATTGTCCATTTTTCTCTAGTTTTCCATTTTACTGGCATAAAGTTTTAATAAATGGTTACTACTATTTTAATTTTTACAGCATTTATTTTTATATGCTTTTTTATTTCTACTATATTTATGCTTTCTCTCATTTACTTCTTGCTCAAACTTTCCAATGTATTTTCAAATGACCAAATTTTGGCTTTCTTGATCTTGCCTATTGTACCCTATTCATTATTTTACGAATTTATGTTTTACATGCTTACTATTTCATTCCTTTTACTTTCCTTGTATAAATTCTGTTGTTCTTTTCCTAACTTCCCTATTTGAATGTTTAATTCATTAAATATCTACCTTTTCTAACACAGATGTTTAAAGATAAATACTGCTGAGAATTACTTTAGCTGCATCTCACAAATTGTGATATTTATTATTTTTCTGAGTTAGTTATTAATTTATACTATTATTTTCCCCAGATTGATTAGTTACTTTAAATGATATTCATATTTCCAAACATATAAAAGTGAGAGGTTAGTTATCTTTTCACTATTTATTTCTAATATAATTGCATTGTAATCACAGAATCATTTTTTGAAATTTGTGGAGATTTCATTTTTATGGCCATTTATGTAGTCAATTTTCACAAAGATTCCATGTGCTAGATGTGTTCATTGTTGGTAGTGTGTGTGTGGGGGGGGGGCATTAGATACATTTGTTAAGTATGTTGTTTAAATCCATACGCTTACTAACTTTTTTGCTTGCTTGATCTATAAGTTACTGAGAGAAGTATGTCAAATATCACTCAGTATGATGGCAAATTTATCCATATTCCCCTCTAATTATCTACTATGCATATATGTGTATGTGTTTAGTAAACATTTTTATTAAAGAATAATATATATACAGATGGTTACACAAATCATAAAAGTACATATTGAAGAATTCACTTGAAGTAAACACTTTGTGCAGCTGCCACCTAGATCTAGAAATAAAACTAGGGAAGTCTAAGACAATTACAGTATCTTAGCCATCCTCATGTCCCTTTCCAGTAGTTAACCTTCCCTAGCACAAAAACCAGTAGAGTCACTATAGAAAACAGTATGAAGATTTCTCAAAAAAATAAATTAAATTGGAATTACCATTCAATTTAGCTATCCCACTACTGAATATCTACCCAAAGGAAAAGAAAATCAGTATATCAAAAGATTACCTGCACTCACATGTTTAATGCAGCACTATTCACAATAGCAAAGATATGGAATCACCCTAAGTGTTCATCAATGAATGAATGAATAAAGAAAATGTGGCATATACAAATGGTCAACAAACATAAGAAAAAATGCTCAAGATCACTAATTTTCAGGGAAATGCAAATTAAATCCGCAATGACATACCACCTTACTCCTGTAAGATTGGTCATAATTTAAAAATCAAAAAATAATAGATGTTGGCGTGGATGTGGTGAAATGGGAACACTTTCACACTGCTGGTGGGAATGTAAACTATTACAACCACTATGGAAAACAGTATGGAGATTCCTGAAAGAACTAAAAGTGGAAATATCATTTGATCCAGCAATCCCACTTCTGGGTATCTAACCCAGAAGAAAAGAAATCATTATATGAAAAAGACAGTTGCACACACGTCTATAGCAGCACAATTCACAATTGTAAATATATGGAACCAGCCTAAATGTCCATCAACCAACGAGTGGATACAGAAATTGTGGCATACACACACACACACACACACACACACACACACACACACACCATGGACTACTACTCAGCCACAAAAAGAAATAAAATAATGGCCTTCACAGCAACATGAATGGAATTGGAGACCATTATTCTAAATGAAGTAACTCAGGAATGGAAAATCAAATTTTCCATGTTTTCACTTATAAGTGGGAGCTAAGCTATGAGGACACAAAGGCATAAGAATGATAGAATGGATTCTGGGGACTTAGGGGAAATGGTGAGAGAGGGTGAGGGATAAAAGACTACACATTGGGCACTGTGTACGCTGCTCAGGTGATAGGTGCACCAAAAAATCTCAGAAATCACCGTTAAAGAACTTACCTATGTAACAAAAAAACACCTGTTCCCCAAAAACTACTGAAGTTTTAATGTAAAAAAGAAATACCAAATCACAGAATTAAAAAAAAAAAAAGAACATGTGGCCTATATACACAATGAAATACTATTTGGCCACCAAAAATAAAAAATGAAGTCATGTCATTTGCAGCACCATGGATGGAACGGGAGGTCATTATCTTAAAGGAAATAACCCTGGCATAAAAAAGACAAGTATCCATCTTCTCACTTATATGTGGGAGCTAAAAAATTTGAATACACAGACAAAGAGTGGAAAGATAAGAGAGTGGAAAGACAGATGACATAGACTGGGAAGGGTGAGTGGGGTGCATGGAGAAGGATGAAGAGAAGCTGGCTAAAGGGTACAAACACACAGTAAGATAGAAGGAAAAATTTCAATGTTTGATAGCAGAATAGGGTGACTATAATTAACAAAAATGTATTATACTCAGGTGATGAACATCCTAAATACCTTGACTTGATTACTATATGGTATATACATGTAACAACATTTGTATGTACCCCATGAATTTATGCAAATTTTTAAAATTCTGTACATGCCTTTTAATGTATATAAATGTATATCTCTATTAGACATTAGGTACCTAGAGTATTCTTTCTTGGTCATAGGACATATGTATGTCCATTTTATTAACTGTACTAACAAACAGCTTTCCTTAGAATTTATATCAACTTCATTCCCACCAGCAGTGAATGAAGGCTCCAGTTGCTCCACATTCTTGCAAATACATGGTATTGTCCATGTTTTTAATTTGACCCATTCTGATCGATGGATATTCAGTAGCATCTCAGTTTGGCCTTACTTTCACTGATGACTAATCATATTGATACCGTCTTCTATGTTTACTGGCCTTTTGGACATTCCCTTTTGTGAAGTGCCTGGTAGTACTTTTCTCAATTTTTTTATTGGATAGACTTTCTGTTATTGATGTGAAGGAGTTCTTTGTACAGCTTAGATAAAAGGCCTTTGTGGGACACAACTACTTTGAATAGCTCCTCCTATTCCTTGGCATGCCTTTTTTGTCTATTTTGATGACAGAAGTTCCAAATTTTAATATATTCCAATATATCAGTCTTTTCCTTTATAGCTATTATTTCTTATTTCTTATATCTTATTTAAAAAGCATTTTTCCTACATTAAGGTCATAAAGTAATTTCCTGTTATCTTTTATAAGCTTTGTCAGTTTAACTTCTGATTTTGATCTATAGCCCACTTGGAATTGATTTTGCATTATCAATTGCGTGAACAGGGTCAAGATGAGTGCTTTCCCCACAGGGATATTCAGTTGACCCAGCACACTGCAGTGAGTAGGGCATCCATCCCTGCTATCCTGCTAGGCTATAACATATAGTTTGAGATTATGTTATTTGGTATATACATCTTTAAAATAGCTTATTATTATATGGTGACTTTTTTGACCTTGCAGTTTGATATTAGTAGTTTCTCCAGCCTTCTCATGTTTAGTTTGGCCTGCTTTCTTTTCTTTTTTTTAACTACCTCACTAATCACATTTATAAGTCCTTATTTTTTTGCTGTTTCACTGTAAGCAATATACAACAGTTTTGGGTTTTATGAATTCAATATAATACTCTTATTTTTCACTCTAAGTATAAATCACTTAATTTAATAACAATTGTAAAATGGAATTATATCTGGTATCTTATATTAAATATTTCCCTTCTTACCTTATTCTGGGTTGATGGAGCTTTAAAAAATCCCATTTTCTCTTAAATTTCAGAGTTTGGGAGTTAAACATAATTTCCATTATTTTGGTGTTGCTTTAAATTCTAACATGCAGACTTAAAGTCTAAAGCAAATCAGCTTCTCTATCCTTTTTCTGACAAATACAAGGCCTTAGAATACTAACGGGTCACCCCTACTATCATTTTATTGCTGTCAATATTTTCTTAATTTTTATTTATTTTTTTTTTCTTAAAAAAAAAAAAAAACTGGATAGATGTGCAGAATGCGCAGGTTTGTTACATAGGTATACGTGTGCCCTGGTGGTTTGCTGCACCTATTGACCCATCCTCTAAGTTCCCTCCCCTCACCCCATTGCACAACAGGCTTTGGTGTGCATTGTTCCCCTCTGTGTCCTTGTGTTCTTAATGTTCAACTCTCACTTATGAGTGAGAACATGCAGTATTTGGTTTTCTGTTCCTGTGTTAGTTTGCAGAGGATGATGGCTTCCAGCTTCACCCATGTCCCTGGAAAGGATGTGACCTCATTCCTTTTTATGGCTGCATAGTATGCCATTGTATACATGTACCACATTTTCTTTATCCAGTCTAACATTGATGGGCATTTGGGTTGGTTCCATGTGTTTGTATTGTGAATAGTGCTGCAATAAACATACATGTGCATGTGTCTATATAGTAGAATGATTTATATTCCTTTGTATATATGTCCAGTAATGGATTGCTGGGTCAAATGGATTTCTGGTTATAGATCCTTGAGGAATTACTGTACTGTCTTCCACAATGGTTGAACTAATTTGCATCCCCACCAGCAGTGTAAAAGCATTCCTATTTCTCCACAGCCTTGCACAAGATCTATAGTTTCTTGCCTTTCTAATAATCACCTTTCTGACTGGCATGAGATGGTATCTCACTGTGGTTTGAATTTCTCTTATGATCAGTCTGGTATATTGTCTCTTTGTTGCTCATTTCTGCCTTAATTTTATTATTTACTCAGGAGTCATTCAGGAGCATGTTGTTCAATTTTCATGAAATTGTGTGGTTTTGAGTGAGTTTCTTAATTTTTTTTTAGAGTTATAATCCAATCTTTATTTAAAAATCTAAACTGCCAGCTTAGAGTTTTCCACCAACTCGGGGAGCTGAAACTTTCACAGGCTTCACAATCTTTTGCTTAGGTGCTGCCTTTGTAGGTGCCTTAGCAGCAGCCATTGCAGTCTTTTTCGATGCTTGCTTAGCCTTTTTTGCTTCCTTGGCAGCCCTGACAGCTTGTTCTCGTTGGGCCTTTCTAACTTCAGGTTTCTGATTCCTCTGGGCCATTATATCAACAAGAGATGCACCAGTAATGGCCCTCCGGAATTTGACTGCTCGGCACGTTCTTTTCTTTTGAATTTCTTCCGACTGTCCCTTTTTGTGCTTTCTTCTGTAGAGGACAGTCCAGTTTATCTGCCGAGGATTCCTCTTGGAAAGGAATGCCGACTCGCATTCTGCATTAAGAAACTGGAATACCTTCCCATCGGTCCTGGCTTAGCGCCTCCCAGGTCCAGGGTAGATCTTATACCTGCTGAAACTACACAGCTCGACCTTCATGGTGGCGGCTTCACGGTAAGAGAAAAGATGGCGAAGAGAGTTCTAATTTGATTGCACCATGGTCTGAGAGGCTGTTATAATTTCTGTTCTTTTGCATTTGCTGAGGAGTGTTTTACTTCCAATTATGTGGTCAATTTTAGAGTAAGTGCCATATGGCACTGAGAATAATGTGTATTCTGTTGATTTGGAGTGGAGAGTTCAGTAGATATTATTAGGTTCCCTTGGTTCAGAGCCGAGTTCAAGTCCTGTATATCCTTGTTAATTTTCTGTCTCATTGATCTAATATTGACAGTGGAGTGTTAAAGTCTCCCACTGTTATTGTGTGGGAGTCTAAGTCTCTTTGTAGGTCTCTAAGAACTTGTATGAATCTGGGTGCTCCTGTATTGGGTGAAACACATTTAGAATAGTTAGCTCTTCTTGTTGAATTGTTCCCTTTACCATTATGTAATTCTCTTCTTTGTCTTTTTTGATCTTTGTTGGTTTAAAGACTGTTTTGTCAGAGACTAGGATTGCAATCTCTGTTTTTTTGTTTTGTTTTGTTTTGTTTGCTTTTGGCTTTCATTGCTTGGTAAATTTTCCTCCATCCATTTATTTTGAGCTGTGTGTCTTTGCACATCAGATAGATCTCCTGAATACAGCACACTAATGGGTCTTGACTTCTTATCCAATTTGCCAGTCTGTGTCTTTTAATTGGGGCATTTAGCCCATTTTCGTTGAAGGTTAGTATTGTTATGTGTGAATGTGATCCTGTCATCATGATGCTATTGGGTTATTTTGTACACTAGTTGATGCAGTTTCTTCATAGTGTCATTGGTCTTTATATTTTGGTGTGTTTTGCAGTGGCTGGTGCTGGTTTTTTCTATCCACATTTAGTGCTTCTTTCAGCAGCTCTTGCAGGACAGGCCTGGTGATAATGAAATCCCTCAGCATTTGCTTGTCTGGAAAGGATTTTATTTCTCCTTCCGTTATGAAACTTAGTTTGGCTAGGTATGAAATTCTGGGTTGAAAATTCTTTTATTTAAGAATGTTGAATATTGGTCCCCAATCTCTTCTGGCTTATAGAGTTTCTGCTGAGAGGTCCACTGTTAGGCTGATGAGCTTCCCTTTGTAGGTGACGTGGCCTTTCCCTCTGGCTTCCCTTAACAGTATTTCCTTTATTTCAACCTTGAAGAATCTGATGATTATGTGTCTGGGGGTTGATATTCTCGTGAAGTATCTTAAAGATGTTCTCTGCATTTCCTGAATTTGCATGTTGGCCTGTCTTGCAAGGTTGGGGAATTTCTCCTGGATAATGTCCTGAAGTGTGTTTTCCAGCTCGTTTCCATTCTCCGTGTCTCCTTCTGGTATTCCAGTCAATCGTAGGTTTGGTCTTTTTGTGATGTCCCCTATTTCTTGGAAACTTTGTTCATTCCTTTTCATTCTTTTTGCATTTATTCTTGTCTTCACGTCTTATTTCAGTAACATGGTCTTCAAACTCTGATATTCTGTCTTCCACTTGGTAGATTCAGCTTTTGATACTTGTGTTTGCTTCACAAAGTATTCTCATGCTATATTTTCCAGCTCCATCAGGTCATTTATGTTCCTCTCTAAGCTGGTTATTTCAGTTAGCAATTCCTCTAACTTTTTATCAAGGTTCTTAGCTTCTTTGAATTGGGTTAGAATGTGCTCCTTTAGCTCAGCATAGTTTTTTATTACCTATCTTCTGAAACCTACTTTTGTCAATTCATCCATGTGATCCTCCATCCAGGTCTGTGCCCTTGAAGGAGAGACACTGCAATCATTTGGAGGAGAAAAGGCACTGTGACCTTTTGGGTTCTCTGCATTTTTTTTGTTGATTCCTTCTTGTCTTCATGAGTTTGTCTAGTTTCAGTCTTTAAGGCCGCTGACTCTTGGATGGGGATTTTGTGTGGGCCTTTTGTTGTTGTTGATGCTGTTGTTGTCACTTTCCGCTTGTTTGTTTTTCTTTCAATAGTCAGGTCTCTCTTCTATAGGGCTGTGGCAGTTTGCTGGGTGTTCACTTCAGGCCTTCTTCATCTGATTCACTCCCATGCCTGGAGACGTCACTCAAGGAGGCTGGAGAACAGCAAAGATGGGTGCCTGCTCCTTCTGGGACCTCTGACCTCTAGGGACACCAACCTGATGCCAGTAGAATTGCCCTTGTATAGGGCATCTGTCAACCCATATTGGAGGGTCTCACCCAGTTGGGTGGCATGGGGAGCAGGACTTGTTTAATGAAGCACTTTGTCCACTGGTGGAGGGGGTGTGCTTTGCTCGGGGGAAATCCACTTGTCTGGGCTGCCCGGATTCCTCAGAACTACCAAGAGGAGAAGCTAAGTCTGCTGGTCACAGAGACTATGGCTACCTCTCCTCCTAAGGGATAAGGCCCAGGGAGATCCAAATTCTGTCCCTGAGCCTCTAGCTAGAGTTATTGGAGATCTGCCTCCCTTGGCTGTGGGGAGGGGGTTCCCCTTTCCCATGTGCTCTCAGGCGGGCTTCCATACCACACTGTTCTTCCTTCTCTCCATGAGTCATGCCAGCCTTCTACCTTGTAGTCAGTTTTTCTAAAATTAAGCATTACTATAATTTAATCAAACAATGATAATGATAATCATTCAGAATAATAATCACCGAGATTTATGCATACTGTCAACATGCATTTGCTCACCAATTCTTCTTGCACGGTATGTCTTCCTTCTAGGGAGGTTTTTAAATGAAGATCTATTGGTCATAAACTAAGAGTTTTACTTTTCTATATATGTCTTTATGTCACACTCATTCCCAAATGACAATTAAGCTAGGTATATGCTATGACCTTTGAGAGTTATTTTCCCTCAAAACTTGGAAAACACTTTTTCTACTGTCTTCTGCCTTCTGCTTTGACTGTTTAAAAGCCAGCTGTTCAATTTGTTATCCTTTGGTAGAAAATTTGTCTTTTGTCACTGGCTATTTTTAAGATCTTCTCTGTGTCTTTGGAGTTCTGCTATTCTGTCAATATATCTAAGTGTGGCTATCTATTTATCTTGGTTTATATAATAGGTTACTGATGTGGTCAAAAAAATTCTTCTCTCCTTGCATCCATATCCTGGCAATGTGATGTCATGCAGCAGCCCTTCAAGAGATGGAGTCTATTTATTTACATGTTGACTCTGGATTTGGCCATATGGCTTACATTAGCAAATGTGATGAAGCAAACAGAGCCTTGAAAAGCATTAGTACTTTAGGGATTACACTCTTCCTATACTTGAAATCCTAGGGCTGGTATGTAAACAAGCCGAGCTAATCGACTGGAGATGAGAGACTATGTGGAGGAGAACTGAGGAGCGAGAGTCAACAGCCAGCCAACCCCCAGAGAAGTGAAGAGACTCTCAAATCATCCTGCCACCTGCCAGCATGCTAATTAACCACAGACATGGGAGATGGCGTAGCAAGTATCAGCCAGGTAAAAGCAGAAAAAAAATTTGGTTTTTAGACAAAATAAAATGGCTGTTCTGATACCCCTATGTTTTCTAAGTGACTTCTTAGATAGCAATCAGCAACATATACTTTTATTGCATTGTTATTCCAGTAATGAGAATTAATGTCTCTTACCAAGTTACAAAATTCTTACCCATTAAACTCCTAAGAGTGCCCATAATCTTTATATCTGTTACTATGTGGAATTTTCAAATACATATATATATAATATATATTCTTTGTCTTTCTTAGTTTTTAAATATATGTATATTATATATACAGATATACATACATATACACACATATTAAACAGATATGTAAACTTTTATTCAGATACATGTATCCTTTCTATATTTTAACCTCTTTCCTATTTTCTTCTCTTTATCTCTGAAGCACTACTATTAGTTTTATTACTTTAACAATATTTTCCATTTCACAAACACTCTTAATACCTGTGTCTAATCTACTATTTAGCAGGTTCACTGAGGTTTTCTTTTTTCTTTTTTAACCTCAACAACTATATCTCACCTTTTTGGAAGTGCTTTTTAGTTCAACTATCTCTGGGCATTTAGTTCAATTATCTCTAGTCATCATACATTCTTTATTATTTTGATTCTTCAAACATTTTTAACAGAAGTATTTTTTTTAAACTCTTTATCTGTTAATTTCATTTTCTGTATTCCTGTGAGGGTCAATGAGCACTTTTTTGTTTCTTTCCACTGTCACTCATGATGCCTTGAGAACTCCTATTTTATGCACTTAATCTGTGGGCATCCTTTGAGGTCTACATCAGAAGTGACTTTCTCCAAAGATAATTTGTATTTTCTTCATCAGGAGCCCCAAGGTACCCAATCCAGGGCCATTTTAAGATACTTTATTGAGCTTCATGGGTAAAATAATCTGGGTTTCAAGCCTGCAACCCTCCAAGGGCTGTGGTTTACAAGTTCTCTGGAAAGTATTAGTTTTTCTTATATGGAGATGAGATGTAGACAAGATAGTTTCTGGATTGCTTTCTTCTGCTAGATAATGGACTGGTTTTACTTTTAAAATTTCCATTCCAACTCTCGGTTACGCATGGGATCTAAGTAATTTCTCCCACCCCACACAGGCAGTTGAAATTCAAGGCTGTAACTGAAATTTTCATAGATTGCTGGTGGAAATGCAAAAATGGCACAGCTACTTTGAAAAAATGGTTTAGCAGTTGCTTGTGAATTTAAACATATACTTAATATATAACCCAGTAATCTCACACCTTCACACTTACCTAAGTGAAATCAAAACCTCTGTTCATACAAAAACCTGTATGCAAATGCTTATAGTGGTTCTATTCATAATTGTCCCAAACTGGAAATAACCCAGATACCCATCAACTGAAGGATGCGTAAACAAACTATGATACATTCATAGAACAGAACTGGAATACTACTCAGCAATAGAAAACAATGAACCACTGATACACAAAACAACTTGGTGAATTTCAACATACAAACTGATGTAAATACACACACACATAAATGACTCCATTTATATAACATTCTGGTAAAGGCAAAACTACAGGATCAGAAAACATGTCAGTGGTTGCTAAAGGCTTCAGGTGAGGAGAAGGGGTGAATACAAAGGGGGATGGAAATTTTTGTAGATAAAGAAATGGTTCTTTATCTCAATTATAATGATGATTATAATACTATGTAGATTTTCCAAACTTGTGACACTGTACATTAAATGGAATAAATTTTCCTGTATATAAATTACACCTTAGCTTTTTAAAACTAAAAAGAAAGAAATCTAAGGCTCTAAGTTCCTGGTATTGACAGAAACCCCTCTGGCTTTCTCCCCTCTCCTTATATTTGGTATCAAAGGAATTCCTTTTGTATAAGTAAAATCCTGAATTTTAAGTTTTTTGTGGTATTTTATTGAGCAGTATAGGCATTTTGAAGCAGACGGATTTTTAGAATAACTAGTCTGCCATATTGCCAGAAGCAAAAGTGTGTCATTTTTTTAAAGAATAAGACTGTCTTTAAATTTCATAGTATTTTTAAGTTTGCAATTCATTTTATCACTGTATCCTCAAGTTTCTGTGAAGTACAATAATGCAGTAAAAAAAAAATCTGGATATAGGGGGTACACATGAAGTTTTATTACATGGGTATATTGTGTGATGCTGAGGTTTGAGGTATGGATGGTCCCATCACTCGGGTAGTGAGTGTGGTACCCAATAGACAGTTTTTCAGCCTATGGCTCCCTCCCTCCCACCTCTAATAATTCACAGTACCTATTGTTCCCATCTTTGAGTCCATGTGTATTCAATGCTTAGCTCCCACTTAAAAGTGAGAACATGCAGTATTTGGTTTTCTGTTCCCAGTAATGCAATTAAACCAAAGCTCAAGGAAGCAGAGATTGATTTTCATATCTAGACATCTACTCTAAACTGAATTAACATAAAACCTGAGAAGGGAAACCAGTTTGAAGATTATTCTAAATCCTCCAGAATTCGGAGGTCAACATTTTGAAGATAATTTACATTCTGGATAATCCACACCTGGCAGCAGAGTGAACCGGATAACCTTGGGCAAGTCACTTAACTCTCTGCCTGGTTTCAAAATAGCTACTTCACAAATTATTATGACAAGTAAACCAGTTTAATCATGTCAAACACATAGAAAAGCATGTGTCACACATTAAGTGTTCAATAAACATTAGCAGTTATTATGCCATGCCCTTCCCACTAATTAATTATTAACACATCTCCAACACAGAAAATTGAGCATTGCCTATATATAGACTTCAATAAAAAGAAAGTTAGCGCTTACTTTGAATAAGCCATGTTTTTGGTTGCGCTGGCCAAGCCATAAATTGATTCCTGGGGGAAGGTTGGTCTCTGGAGGGTCTATCACACGCTCATAAATCCTGTAAAGGCAAAGAACACAGTTACTAATAGGCTCAAAGCAGAACCAAAAGGTACATATGCTGTTTGAAGTACACATGCCATTAGCTGCTATAAGAGAAGCCAATATGTGGCCCATTTTAAATGACAGGTAAACAAACGTAGAGATCTGCTTCCTGACAGTACTTGGACACATCTGAGCCCCTCCTGCTTCTTTCATCTCCCTTTTGGCAGAGGAGGGAGGAAGAAAGTGACATTTTTTGAGCATCCATGCTGAGCAATGAACTGCCCACAAACTCTGTGGGTAAAGTGGTATGATTCACACATTACAGGTGAGAAAGCTGAGATTTAGGGATCATAAATGAGTCAACCAAGTGAAGCTAGCAGCAAGTAGTAGAGTTGGGATAAGAACCCTTCTGTGCCTGCCTCCAAGGAAACCTACTGTACTTTCCTTCACACCCTGCTACCCTCTGGCTTTGGTTTCTTTAGCGTGTACTCATTTCTACAGTAACCTGAGAGAACCCTTTAAACAAGTAGATTGCAGCTGCCTGGATGATCATGTTTTTAGTCTACACAACCAAGCAGCTGAAGTTGTCCAACCAAAAAATATTTATTGAGCATTTCTTATGCTATAGCTCGGCACTAAGCAACAGAAAATAGAGTAACAAACCAGATACACAAGGTCCTACTCTCACGGAGGAGAAGATTAAAATTCTGTATATGAAGAAAATCCTCATTTGATCCATACAGGCACATAACTAATACAGAAGAGGTCAGGGCCCCATCATCTTTGAAGGTTCTAACAGAGCCTACCGAACAATTAATGTATCAGTTATTCAACCCTACCAAGGTCCAGTTCATGAATCACAAATCTTTTTATTTTTGCCCTCTTTAGTCCCTGCCCCCACCAGCTGATCACAAGCTTCCACCTCACCCCTGGCAAGTACTTCTCAGCACCAGATGCTTAGAAGATTCTGGGTGGGGTGAGATATAGTGATCTGTAAATGAGAGATATGTCCATTTCTTGGTTTCCTCAGTTCTCAGCGAACTGCTGCGGAATCATTCTTAGGTGTGTCCAGAGGTATGGACAGCTCATCATTCCTCCCTGCTGTGATGGAGCTGACCGCCTCCTGCCAGAGGGTGACATATTCCTCTGGTGGTGCTCACAAGGAAAGTGCAGAAGAACTGAAAGACTGTCCACTTGTGTCAAGGAAAGTAAGTGATTGTGAGGCTGCTGCAGTTGGCAGCTGTCAGGCTGCAGCCTTCTGTCTTCACTGCACAGTCCATTACTCTACTATTCCCCACTGGAAACCTGCTGTTTCCTAACAATACATGCAAGGTTTTCATCTGGCAATGCTCCAGGCACATCAGGTCTTTCTCTACTAATTATCTTTCCATTATAAGTGAAGGCTCAAGACCAAATCAAGGAAAAATAAGTTTCCCTTAAAAAAAGACAGAATGCATTTTCTTTACAGGAATCTAACCTTTTTTGTATCTTAGAAGGAATGATTTTAGATGAAACCATTTGTCAAAACTGCCTTAACACAGGAGCCTGTTATATACTTCCTTTTTATTTTCCTAATATTAGCGGAAAAACTAGAAACAGGGCAAATTTACAGCATAAGAGATATGCATAAGTTATAGATCAGCTTGAAAGAATTTACTGCAGTCATTAAGTGTGATGAATATGCAAGTTATGAAACAAGATAAAGTATATACAAAATAATTTTCACTGGAAAATAGGGAATGCAAAATTATTTAAACACTATAGAGATAATGATGCACAAATGATGTTCAATGTTGGTAAATACCAGAAGAGGCCAGAGAGAAATGGAAATCACTGTATGTAGGTGACAAGGCAGACGCATAATTTCTATAAGGTTATTTTACTAATAAATTGAAAATGTCAAACCATTTACCTTAACCTCAATTTTAAAAATTTTGCCTCTGTCACAGTTTGACGAGCTTTCAATTCAAAAGTTTCTTTTAGATATTCAATATGCTAGAAGATGAGCTCCAATGAGCAGAGTATGCCCTTAATCAATGTTCATTAAATGCATGAATGAATGAAGAAACAATCAAAGACATCAACTTCCTATCCTACCTTATCTTCCAAAGCATAATAGCTCTGTGTGCCTTAGGAATAAAGAAGCAAACATCTGAGGCCCACCACCATCAGCTTAAGCAGGGTGACCAAAGGCACATGTGTCAAAGCGGTGTTCTCATTTCCCATGTCATGCAGCCCCCCACAAAGACGCCATCCTGATGCCAAGGAAGGTCTGCTGGATGCTGCCTTCCTGGCAGACCTGCCAATCTGTTCCAAGAGGTAGTCTGCATTAGGGAATTCTGTGCAGCAGGTGGAATCAACAAACTGGATACAGATGTATCAACATGAAGAGAGTTTAAAAACAAAGCATTTTTTTAAATGAAACCTTACTGAGAAGGAAGGGAGGAGGAAATATAATCATGAAGAAACATCAGACAAACCTCAATTGAAAGATAGTCCACAAAACAAAACAAAACAAAACAAAAACTGCTGGTAGTCTTTAAAATGTCAATGTCATGAAAAACAAAGAAAGGCTGAACAACAGCTGGAGATTAAAAGAGATTTTAAAAAGACATAAGAGCTAAATGCAAGATGTAATCCTGGATTAGATGCTAGGGCGGGAGAAATGTCCCATAAAGGACATTATTGGGAAAATTTGAATAAGATCTGTAATAGTATAAAATACGTAATAGTATTTCCTGATTTTGTTAACTGGGCAGTATATACTTGTTCTTAGGAAACGGGCACTGAAGTATTTAGGGGTAGAGGGTCATGATGTTTGTAACTTAACTCTCAAAGGGTTCAAAATAATAATACTGTGTGTACATATAAGTACACACATCTATGAATACAGACTTTCTCTTCCCTCCAAAGTAATGCAGCAAATACGATTGTTTCTTGTATCACTCTTGTAACTTTTCTGCAAGCTTAAAGTGATGTTAACATTAACAGTGTTAAAAATAGAGAAAAAACAACACGGTCCATATTGTATGTAAACTAAAAATTCACACATGCAAAACAATATTATCTATTAGCTAAGGATACTCAGATTTTTCCTATCATGGGCCTGGTGGGAATGGTGAGGCAAGAAAAAAGTGAATGAATGAAACAAGAAAGGTGCATGGCACAGACTAATGCTGGTAAGATAACACAAACTAAGAAACAGAATTATCACATTCCCCCATGTACCCCTATGGAAGAGGAGATACACATGCCAGGTAAGTAAAACCAAAATCTTAGCACAAAGGCTGCTGGTCCCTGAGGTCCAGTTTGGGTGGACTGGATCATTTAAAAAGGCAGGTAGGGCACAGTGATCTGTCACTTAAATCTAGTGTCACCAAGTCAACTAAAATGAAAAGTCAAAGCTAATATAGTGAATTCCTTGCTCTCCAGTATGGTAGGCAAATATAACTTTCTGATATATAGGGTATTCTGGTTAATGAGGTTTCCTTCACATCAGAAAATATCTGATTGCCTACAATGTGTATGACATTATACTGTACTGTGCTGTGCTGGCTATAGGGATACACAAAGGCATATTTACAACGTCCAAGTTCATGTCCTTAGATCTAACACCTGAGACAGACAACATGCATGGACACACCTTATAATTTTTTTTTTTTTTTTTTTTTTGATACAGAGTCTCACTCTGTCCCCAGGCGCCAGGCTGGAGTGCAGTGGTGCAACCTTGGCTCACTGCAACCTCCGCCTCCTGGGTTCAAGCAATCCTTCTACCTCAGCCTCCCGAGTAGCTGGGACTACAGGCATGTGCCACTATGCCCAGCTAACTTTTTTGTATTTTTAGTAGAGATGGGGTTTCACCATGTTGGCCAGGATGGTCTCAATCTCTTGACCTCGTGATCTGCCCACCTCGGCTTCCCAAAGTGCTGGGACCTTATAATTTAATGCATTATATTCAATGTTACCTGGAAGCAGAAAGGGGAAGAAAAATAAAAAGAATTATGCCTGCCACAGTCAGAGGAAACTTTCCAAAGGAGACAGTATACTGAGTTTTGAATGAAGAATAAAGTAGAGCTGAAAGAGCAGACATACCAGTCAGCACTTAAACAAGACTTAACCGTGTTCCAACACTGCATATTGAGTGCTTTCAATATATTAATTTACTAAATCCTCAAAACAACACCCTCAGGTGGGTGTTCTTGGCTTAGCAAGATCAAATAACTTGTCCATGGTTAAGCAGTTGTGAGTGACACAGCTGGGATGTGAAACCAGATCCTACAGTCTGTGCTATTGGCCACCTTCCTCTACTGCCTCTCTAGACAAGCAATGAAGGGCAGTTCCAGTCACAAAGGCCCCATTCGAGCTACTATCTATTGAAGAGTTAAAATACAGGAAAACGAAAATAGTAAATGATATGGGAGAATTTTTAAATCAGCTCTGAACAGGAGAGGACATGATCAATATATCCTGGGTGTCCTCCTGTCACAGGCTGGTTTTTTATTTTCTAATAGAAAAATGTGAAAACCTAACTCACTCAAATAAAGCAAAATTACTAACTTGATTTACTTATCAGAAGGAAAAGGGGAAACAAGTTCATATGTCAAAGCAAGAAGACAAGACCAGTCAGCTCTCCTGGAACCCACATTGTTTTTCTTCTAGATTCACAGCTATACTACACTTTCCAGCCATCTCCTTGAAGTTGAGTGTGGCTATGGACTGGGAGTGGAAATACTGCACCCCACTCCTAAGCCTGCCCCTCCACCCCACCAAAAGATAATTTTAAAACTCCCTCAGGTATCTTCTATGCTGTCTGTTTCGCTTTATCTCTTTTCTCTTTCTCCCTTTTAGCTGCCTGGAGAAGACTCTGAGGGCTAAAGGGTGGACAGAGCTACAAGACAGAGAATCGTGAATCCCTAAACAATGACATCAAAGGCCACCTGTCAGCTAGACACACTCAACTGGATTCTATTTAAATGAGAAATAAAAGTCCACTATGTTAAGCCACTGAGATAGAGAGGATATTCTGAAGTTGTGGCTAGTATCATTTACTGTAAAAAGTATACCAAACTGAAAAATAAAAAGGTAACTTATCTTTTTCATTCCCACAAAGCTAAGAGGTATCTTAGACAGTGTGGTATAGCAAAGATAACATAAATTTGGGATTAAATATGTTTAAGTTCATATTCCAGTTCTGCATTCTACTAAATGCATTACTTTAATCAAGTCATTTAATTTCTCTATACTTCAACTTCCTCATTTAAAAAATAAGGATATTACTGTTGACTGTATGGATTATCATATGGATTAAACAAAATACATTACATGCCCTTGGCACTAAGTCGGTGCTGATATTGTGTAAGACTCATAGGTACAGAAGAATGTAGAGCCACACAGGTCACGTGACCCAGTCCAGCCTACTTGCTGTAGCTCTCACCAAACGGACCCACTGAGATGGGATTCTCAATATCTTAGATGCTTGCTTATGCTTTGGAGTACAGTTAAAAGAAATGATGTCACTGTCACAGGGAATTTAAGGGCTTTATATTTCAATGTTAAAATGTAAGAACTCATTGTCTGTCTTGCCATGTATTTCCACAATTTTGAAAATTTAAGTTTCTTTTTTCCCTTTATAAATTTTAAAGCTAGAATAAGCTAACGTGTAACAGAAAAAATGAAAGCATTCATTTCTGTTGCTGTTTAATCTGATAAGATGGAGAAAACTGATGCTCTATTTAGATACTAAACTTTGCATTAAAACAGAATTTTTGGATAAAATATAGTTTCTATGAATCCTAAAATTGCAGTATTTTTATTATTGTAGTTTTAAAGTATCATTTTTTTCAGATTTCTTAAACTCTTTTTGGCCATAAAGAGTAAACTTTTCTATGTAAATTATTCAAAATTCTAAGCAAACATCTTATTTCTTTTATTCCAAAAATGTAATTCTTTGACATTAATAAAAGCTTTGTTTTTGTGGAAAGTTCATAAACTCATACAAGATTGGAGATAGGCTCAGGGAACGGGAAGAGGTGGAAGAAACATTAATTTATTAGATTGTGTGCTTAAACACACTATCACCAACCCAAAACACACACACACACACACACACACACACACACACACACACACCCTGAGCATCAATTACCTTTTCTGAGTAAAATACGGCAGCACATTATTCTTAACACTTTCACCCCATCATCCAGTAGTAAGCATTTTCCTAGTCAATTTGAGACATTTAATTGGATTTAGTCAACTTGTGAAAAATGTTTCTGGGAAAATAAAAACAGCAGTAAGCAGAGGCCCTCATCTCAGACTACCCTTACATTATACATTCTTTCTTTATATACTATTTTTAAGTATTCTAACCACACTATATGTTGATTATTTACTTCCTGATTTCTAAGAACCTCTTCATTTGAACGATCCATTCAGACACATTCTCCAGCTCTTCCACATGTGACATGGTACCTCCCATGACCTACAGAGTTCTCCAAGACTCTAGTCATGGCTGGGCTTGACTTCCTAGACCACCTGGCCAAGGAAGGAAGAAATGGCTTTCCTGGCACCGCTGGGCCCGTCATATCCATCCTGAAGTTGTGTGGGTACTTCCTGACTGCTACTACTGCCAATTTTCTGGGCCTGGAGGAAATGGTACACTCACCATAGCATTCCTGTACCTGTTCAGATGTCTCCTGCACTAGACACCCTCCCTAACCACCCTATATAAAGTGACTGCTAACCACATGGTCAGTCTCCATCCCTTCACTTGTTTTACCCAGCACACTGTGAAATAAGGAGCCTTGTCTGTCTTTTTAAGTCAGTATTTCTAGTGTATGGAAGAGAACCTAGCCAAATTCATATACTAAATGAATAAATGAATGAAAGTTCCCTGACTATATTCAGAATAAGAGAACTACAGTCAGACAGATACAAAAGTCCTACTATGGCAAAACTTTATGAGGAGCAATTTGCAAAAATTAATAATGCAGACTCAGAAAAAAGTCAAATGTGACACTTTACATTATGCTGATAATGAGATCCATGAAGTCAATGAAGATGAATGAGATGTAATAACCCTTTTCAAGTGTCCTCCTCCGACATCCCCATCTTGTAAGATTTAAATAAGAAGCACAAAAGAAAGAACAAGATAAACCCCTTTCACCGTTTCTCACTCAGAAAAGAGAGAGAGACGGCAAAGTTGAATCTATCAGGCAGACAACTAGCAGGAAAACCAGAGAGATATATTTGAGAAAGAACAGGAAAAACAGTCAGAAACTTGAAAATTAATTAGATCAAGTGGAATACTTTTTGAAGAGCACATGATTACTGGTTAATCTGATTGCATTGTAATCAGCCTAAATGTATTGCATTCCTATACGCTATCTGATGCAAACAATGCATTTACTCCCCAACCATCCAAAATTTACCCTTTATTTGGACTGAAGAACACCTGCTTCCCATTAGACATATGTCTGACACTTGGTAGTCACCTGAGCCATTAAACAAGGTGCTGACTATTAAGCTGTACTGAGAAAATTACAGGAATTCTGCATGCCATTAGTATCTATCAATATTTTAAAGTGTAATATCTCATTTCTAATATAATACCATGCAAAATGAAACAGCTAGTCAAGCATAAAACCTGCTCTAGAGGAATGAACAAGGCAAAGAGTAACTGCCACACTCCTTGTCCAAGTCAGTCACTGAATCAAGGGCTCACACTAGGGATTTTCTTCCCAAGGTGCAATCTCTCTTAATTCATAACTTTTAAAATCCCCTCCCTAACAAATGTCCCATCTGCTTAAAAGACTAGTCGATATTCTGTGAAGAATTTGATTTTCTCATTAACAGATAAAGCCCTCAGAGCTAAACACAAAGCAATGTGGTGGTTCAACAACACTACTTATGAAGAAATATTGGATTTTCATTTATCTGAATAAAGGAAGGTTTTTGAAGGGACTCCACAGTACCTTTCCTAATTACATAAAAGAATAAATTTCCAATGTAAATCATGTGAATTGACATGTATTATGCCACTGTTCAATAAGACAATATGAAGCCCAAATGAGACAGTAAATGAGGAGGTTTATCTTGAGCTTTGCCAAGAATTGAAGAAAAACTCTCATGCTCTTCCTGAAGAGAAAAGTTGTAATGAACTTCCTTAGCTAGTCTCATCTTCACTGCATTTTAGCTGGCACTAGTGACTATCAAGGTGCTCCTTGGATAAATTTTCCTATACAGAACATAAATTCATCCCCATCCGATTTTCCCTCCCCAATATGGTAACAGGTGACCTTGCACGTGAAGCTAAGCCACTCTTTTGGCCTTATGCTAACGAGACATAACAAACTACTTCCCCTCTTAGTCTCACAAGACAAATGTGAGCATTATAATTTTCTTGAGCTCCACTAAGCAAAAGTCATGTTGTCATCAGCATTATTTTTGGCACCAACAAATACTGAGCATTCGGTCCACAGGTCATTATACAATTCAGAGCAGGTCCACAAAGCTTACTCACTGTGACAGGGTGTTTTGCCAGTTGTGTACATGGATGAGAAACTGTTGAATTTCCGTATCAGGCTGCCTGGATGTAGTTAATTATCTGCTCACATGAAATACACAGCACACAGGGCTGAAACCAGAAGGACATGAAAGGAATGGCCCAAAGAGGAACTCTGTATCTCCTCCTGCCAATCTGTTTAACAAATCCAGATGACACTCAGAAAATGACAAGATTAAAAAAATGCACCTCAGGCTTTATATCAAAAAACACAGACTATAATGGGGAGAGGGACTACGGGGATGAATACAGTATGCCCTCAACATGTAAGGATTGTATTCCAAGATAAATCCACACAGAGTATGGGAAGAAGGGCTGCAGCAAGGCTCAGCAGGTTCCTCAGCAGTTGTCTGTAAATACAAATGCAAACAAAAAAGAGGAGGCACAAAGTTGAAATCTGCAAGGAGATGCCTTTGCTGTGTTAAATGAGAAGGCAGAGTATTAAAATGAGATCGCCAAACATTAGAGGAGGGACTTTGCCAGAGCAGGTGTGCTGCAAAGAGAGGAAAGAGCTCTTCTCAGAGAGGATCAAGCCTGCTTGTGACCTGCTTCATCCTCTTAGGAAACCCTTTCAGGTTCATGCTTTTTCTTGCCTAGCAACTGAATTTTACTGTTTTTTTTTTCTTTCCTTATCTGGATCTCTAATGATCACAATGGTGCTTTCTCTTCTTAAGCTTATTTCATGTCCCTAATATCGCTCTTTGACTATTTCTTACCAACCCTTCTATCTACTTAAAATTCATGATCCAGATATCATTCTGAGATGATTCTGATTATGCATCAGTATGAAATAAGCAGCCCATATAAGTCTGTTCTAATTAGTGTTTGTATTCCGGATTTGACAAAATAATGGGAAGTATGCTTCATTGTTTGTTTTTTTTTTTTAATTTTTGTGAGTACATAGTAGCTGTATATATTTATGGGGTATATGAGATGTTTTGATATAGGCATGCAACGAGACAGGGTCTCAAACTCGTGGGTTCAAGCAATCCACCCACCTCAGCCTCCCAAGCAGCTGGGACTATAGGTGCAAGTTACTATACTTGGCTAGAATATAGCCTTCTTAAGCATGCTGGAAAATTTCAAGCTGGTGTGGTGGTTTCAGTCATGACAGATTTAGCATAACACCATCAGGATTAAAAGAGATATTAATAGGCAGGAATTAGGGCCAAATCAAATATGATGAAATTTCACGTGGAAAAATGAAATTCAATATTCTGCTTAAAGACAGAATGTGAGATCTAAGGGTGAATGGAAATACATATTTAAAAAAAAAAAAACAGCCTTTTTGGTCAACAGTGAGCTAGGGTCAGCTGTCAAAAAGGATACTGCCATGTTAACATGTACCATGAGAAGAAGGCAATTATCTCATTTTATTCTGTGTCAAGCTGCCCAAAGATAATCAGAGTTAGTTCTAGGAACTTCTCAGGCAATAAACAGACACACTTCAGAAGGAGTCAGAAAAGACTGTGAGGGCCTTGTGAGCCAAATCATATCAAGTGATGAATAGTTGAAGAAACAGAGATGTTCTGTCCAAAGAAGTAAAGATTAGGGAGGCCACAATAAGGTCTTCAAATATTTGGAGGACCACCATGTAGAAAAGGAATTGAACTTGCTCTGTGTAGCACCAAGAGGGAAAATTGATACCAACAGGTGGAAGCTATAAGGAGGCACTCTGAGCTCAAGACAGAAAAAAATTTCTAGTAGTCAGAGCTATAGTATGCAGAGGGAAGGGGCAGCCCTGGAAGGCAGCACACTTCTAGTCTCAGAAGGGTGTTTCAGCAGATGATGGACAATTAGCCTCAAACTCAGAGAGATGGAGAGGCACTGCCTCAAAATTTATAACAGCCACCTTTGAGGGAGCACCTCCTATAGGCTGAAAGTTTACAGACTTTATAATCCTTGCAATAACCCTAAAGACAAGCATTGCTATACTCAAGCGACAGATGTTCATACAGATTAAATGACTTGCCTAATACTATTCAACAAATGGTGAATTCTAAATGCAAATCCAGGTGTAAACGTATGCCATGCCATACTGGCTTAAAACTCTCAATTAATTCTGCTATTAAAAAGTCTAATACTTAGAACAGGTGCAATGGCTCATGCCTATAATCCCAGCACTTTAAGAGTCCAAGGAGGGAGGATGGCTTGGGCCCAGGAGTTTAAGACCAGCCTGGGTAACATAGCAAGACCCTCATCTCTACAAAAAACAAAAAAAGTTAGCTGGGCCTGGTGGTGTGTGCCTGTAGTCCAAGCTACTTGGGAGGCTGAAGTAGGAGGATCTCTTGAGCCTGGGAGATCGAGGCTGCAGTGAGCTGTGATTGCATCACTGCACTCCAGCCTGGGCAACAGAGTAAGACTCTGTCTCAAAAAAAAAAGAGCCAAATAAACAGCCAATGGGTTACACAAAGAGCATCAGACAGGGAAAGATCATTACACTAGAGCCAGAAAATTCCTGTTTGTGTCTTATCTTTACTTTCATGTTTTGTGACCTGGGGCAAGTTACTAAACCTTTCTGGGTCCTTGATTTCTTCATCTGTAAACCTTTAATAACAACATCTACCACACAGGATTTTCCATAAGCACAAAACAGATCATCTACTCTGTAAAAGTACTTTGCAAAGTCTAAAATGCTTTTCACAAATGGAACATTATTAATGTTTTTAGACGAGATCAATGCCTTTATCTTTACAGAATAATCTAAAAGATATTTTAGGTTGAAATATTTTCAGACAAAATACTAAAAACCTCATTGAAGTAACTTGGCTAAACGGGTTAGAACACAGTACTTAGTGTTAGCTTCACAATTTCTATAAAAGAGGAAAGGCCACAATCTGATAAAAAGAGAGGGGAGCATTAACCTCTGAAATCACACCCCAGATGGTGCCTCTGAAATCACACCCCAGATGGTGCCACTGAGGGTACATCAAGGCCATAGTCATTGGTACCATCTTTTTCAGGGGTTCAGAGCAAAATGTGCTGCTCCTAGTGTTCAATTATACCCTAGGCTAGCTGCCTCCAAAATATTTGCTGATGCTCACAAGTGGGTGGCAATTTAGTACAAACCCATATTATTATTCGCCTAGATGACGATTTAGGTGTTAGGTTCCAGTGCTAATAAATCAAGAGCCTGCTGCTAACATAAAACAGATATTGGTAACCAGGACTCTCAGGGTTGAAAAGGACATTGAAGGTCTTCTGATCCAACATCTATCTGCTACTTATTACGTTAATATATAAGAATCCAAAAGCCGTTTGTCATTCCGTGAGCATGTGTGACATCCTCATGTAACAATTTAAAGCTTCCCAGAGCAAATGAATATCTCTCCAAAGGCCTGATGATTGGCGATTCCCAAACAACCCATATGAAATATATCAGGGTCTGGCAGTTGTGGTAAGGAACATTGGAAATATTTTGCTCCCTCTCCACGAAATCTTTGTACAGCATAGACTACACATGGGCACACACACCTCGAACACTGGCATATCCACATTCAAACAGAGAATAGTATTCTTGACTTTCTGACTTTTTCAGGACATTGAAAACCATCAAAGTTTCCTTAGTAGTTCCCAAACTTTACTAGGCATTAGGATAGCCTCATAAGCTGTTCAAAAATACCAATTTATAGGACCCTCACAAAATCAGACTTACACGTGCCAGCCTGGCCCCATATGGCTCATGCATGTAATCCTAGCACTTTCGGAAGCCAAGGTGGGCAGGCAGATCACTTGAGCCCAGGAATTCCAGACCAGCCTAAGCAACACACCATCTCTACAAAAAAAATATAAAAATTAGCTAGGCACAGTGGCATGTACCTGTGGTCCCAGCTACCCAGGAGACTGAGATGGAAGCAGGAGAATCACCTGAGACCAGGGAGGTTGAGGCTGCAGTGAGCCCAGATTGCACCACTGCACTCTAGCCTGGGCAACAGAGTAAAACCATGTCTCAAAAATAAAAAAAAAAAAAAATCTCTGATAGAGGCCTCATTTGGCATTATCTGCCCTTGAGCAGCAGAGTCAGGCTTAACTGGAAGCTCCTGCCCCAGCCACAGGGTGTAGCTCCACTACAGCCAAGCAAGCCTATGATGGAAGTAGTTGGGCCTTTTCTTTTTTTTTTTTTTTTTTTTTTTGAGACGGAGTTTCGCTCTCGTTGCCCAGGCTGGAGTGCAATGGCGCGATCTCGGCTCACCGCAACCTCCGCCTCCTGGGTTCAGGCAATTCTCCTGCCTCAGCCTCCTGAGTAGCCGGGATTACAGGCATGCGTCACCATGCCCAGCTGATTTTTTGTATTTTTAGTAGAGATGGGGTTTCACCATGTTGACCAGGATGGTCTCGATCTCTTGACCTCGTGATCCACCCGCCTCAGCCTCCCAAAGTGCTGGGATTACAGGCGTGAGCCACCGCGCCCGGCTAGTTGGGCCTTTTCTTATGGCATCCCCAAGGCAAAGTGAGAAGCACAGGAAGAGCATTCTCCTCTGCAGTACCGTTTCTAGAGGTTTTTCTGCATTAATAATAAAAAAAAAAAAATGAGAAAGCAGTACAAAGGAAAGAAAAATTTCTTCAGTGTCCCACCACTTTGCAAAGCATTATAAAAAAATGAAAGAGTTTTCCTGACTATGCCGATTAATAATAGGTAAATGGATGATGGATGAATAGACAAATTAGATAGATTAGACACACAGATAGATACATAGATAGATAACATATAGACAGGCACTTGTAAATTTATTTTGACAAGAATAGTATTATCTCCCTGTCCTCCTAGAGCCTGCATTATAGGACAGATGAACAGCAACAAATAAATAACTTTATAATCTAACTTTAATTAATGGTAAATGCTATGAAGAAATAAAATTAAGGTGAGCTGAATATTCTCCATTTGTCTCAGCCAGATACGCTCTCCAACCCTCTTTGCCTGCTTTGCGCCACAGGAGACTGATCTGTATCAACAAGTAGCTCTCCTTTTGGATCCACTTGGTTTTAGTCAAAGAGAAGAACTAGCAGGAGGGCAGGAAGGGATTCAGGCTGCAGTACTAATTAATTGATATGTTAAGGGCATAGCACGGTATTAGCTGAATAATGGTAGCTACTCCTATGACAAACAAAAACAAAAAGTGAAGAAGGTCCCCAACTACCAAGCGGTACTTATTTTTTTTTCCTCTGTCTTTCAGCTGCTGTCTACAATCTTCCCAATATAAGTGTACCAATGCAAACTTGATTGTTTTTTAATAATGTTTACAGAGAGGACAACTTGTGTACCTTGACTTCTGCTTTGTAGCAAGTACACTGAATTATTCATTTAGTTTGGGGCTCTTTCTTTCACAAAATAATCATCAGCTTCTTGAAAGAAATTTTTATTTTTTCAGGCTATCAGTCCTGTCAGGCTTTAAAAGTTCACAATCACAGAAGAAGAGCAAAGCAATTTAGATAAAATTTCCTGTTCTGAAGGAAGACTTTTGTTATTAAATGTGAGGCATTCAATGGTAACTGCCAGCTGTTTAATCAAAAAGTTATTGTTCATTGTGGAGAAAAAAACTGGAGTTTGGAAAACAATGGGCTACAAGCTTGGAAAGTGTCTGATGAAGTTCCAAATCTTTTTCAAACTCCAACTCATCATTTAAACTATAATGGCCCATTTCTGGTAAGGCATTTCATGGATGACAATAAGAAAATCCCTGAGACGAATGAGATCTCCTATCATCACTCTAATTATCCCATATCTTGGTGGCCCCTTCATGTTCAGGTTATAGGATATAAATTAAAGATAGTTTCCAGAGATGTTTTAAATAGCCTATTATTAAGGACACACATGTGACTCCTTTAATTTCAAAGACCAAATGAAAGATAAAATAAAAATTAAAAACATGAGAGAATTAGAAGAAGGCAAAAAACTGCATAGTAGTAAGAGAACATTTTGAAGACAGCTAATGAGAAAAGAATAAATCCAAGAGTTAGAGGTCTCTATACTAAATTCTGGACTTAAACACTAAATTTGGGATGTAGCCTTAGACAAATCATTTCCTCTTCCTGGATTATTCCCTTACCTTTTATATAAAGAAAATGATGCCTACCCTACTTACTTATTTATGTTGAGGCTCAATGAGGCAATGAACAGTAATAGTTTTGAAAAAGTCACCAATACAAATGTAAGGTGGCATAAGCGAAGCGATATTGAGTCACTTGAATGCTTGGTGATTTTCCACATCCTTCCATTGATACAGCGATATCCCTTTCCTTATGTTCATTCCATGAGATAATCTGGAAATCTTTTAATAACCTCACCTTTGCTCAAGGCATTCAAGTTGATTTCTGTTACTTACAACCAGAGCATCGTAACTAACACAAAAGTATGCAGGAAGATATGCTGTTAAGCCAAGCAATTCTAAACTCAAATGAAACACTATGATAAGTCTTGGCATGACCACTCACCAGCACATACAAAGATAATAATTTTGCTCTTCTCACGATACCTGGTACCTACCTTACTTACACCCTGTGATGTAATCAGCGTTTATTTTATAAGATTTGTGGGCAACTGAAAAGCAGAAACCAGCTCTTATTTGCCTTGGCATCACCAGTACCTAAAGCAGTTCCTGGCACAAAGTAGATGCTCAAAATTAGTGGTTTTCATTTCACTTATTTTTGCACTTATGCATTCAAATTGTATCCATCTGATCCATTCTTGTACACAGTCATCTCCCTACAATGTATAATGATGATCAAATGGCTGAACTGGCTCAGTTCTCTTTGCCTCCTAGATTAATTGTCCATCAGCACTTTTAACACTAGGTTGATGGAAAGGTTGAAATGCAAATTTTCATTTGAAAGAGGATGTTTGGAATAGTTGAAGAATTACTCAAGTAAATGTCATACTACATTTCCGTGCGTAAATGAAAATTTGTATGCGCATTCCCCTAGTCTCTTTAACCCCCCTCATCCCTTTATATAGATCTCATAAACAATGCTCTCTCTCAGTAACATGTAACTGACTCGGTATTACTAGGCACTTAATACGCTCAAGAAACACCACTTCAGTAAATGAATAAATGAATGAACTACTTGATGAAATCTAAGGCCTTACGAGCCTCTCTGCTTCACTTTACAGAGACTGAATTATTGAATTATTTGCAATTCCCAGAAGTTTCATATACTATTTTGCTTCCATCTGCTGGAGCATTGGTTCCAGACACCTTCCTAGCACTTCATTGGTTATATAATACACTGACAGTTAACTCAGATGTCAAACTGGGAAGTGTTTCCCACTCTGTCTTTCCTTGAGTTTTCTTGAAAATGCTACTTTTACCTTGTTTTGTACATTGCTGTCAAAATGTCTGATGTCAACCTGAATTTTTTTGTGAGGTCCTTTTGCCTTATGATCATGAAATTTCTTCTCTTTTATATAAAATTTAATACTTTTACTAGGATATATTTCAGAATTTATTTTATAGATCAATTTTCCCAGATTTATAATGGATCTGTTCAGTATGTACATTTGGGTTTTCTTTTATTTTCTTGCATTGCAATTATTAATAGCTTTACTGAAATATAATTCTTTCATTTACTCATTCATATAATTCACATACAATTCATCCATTTAAGTTATATATTTCAATGTTTTTGATATATAACATAAATATTTTAAATTGTGATAAAATATTTATAACAAAAAATTACCATTTAACCATTTTTAACTGTATAATTCAGTGACATTAATTATATTCACAGTGTTATGCAACTATAACCACTATCTATTTCCCTAATTTTTTATCATCACAAACAGAAGCTCTGTAACCATTAAACAATAACTCTCTATTCACCCTCTCCCCAGCCCTTGATTATCTCTAATCTACTTTCTGTCTCTATGAATGTTCCTATTCTAGAGATTTCATATAAGTGAAATCATGTAATATTTATTCTTTTGTGCATGGCTTATTTCAGTTAGCATAATGTTTTCAAGGTTCATACATGTTGTAATATGTATCAGACCTTCATTCTTTTTTATAGTTAGATAACATTCCATTGTGTGTACGTATCCCCATTTTGTTCATTCATTCATGGATAGACACTTGGTAGGTACAATAATATAACTACCTCATATGGTTCTTGATTCTACTTTTTGTTATTATAAATAATGCTGCAATGAATATTGGCATGCAAGTATCTGGTCAAGCCTATGCTTTACATTTCTTTTGGGACATACCAGGGAATGGAAGTGCTGGGTCATATGATAATTTATGTTTAGCTTTCTGAGGAACTACCAAACTGTTTTTCATAGCAGCTGTACCATTTTACATTCCCACTGGCAATACACAAGGGATCTAATTTTTCCACATCATTATCAACAATTGTTATCTTCCTCTTTTAAAAAAAAAATTATAGACATCCTAGTGGGTATGAAGTGGTATCTCACTGTAATTTTGGTTATCATTTTCTTAATGACTAAGGATGTTAAACATCTTTTCATGTACTCACTGGCCATTTGTATATCCTCTTTGCAGAAATATCTATGCAAGTCTTTTGCCCATTTTTGAATTGGGTTGTTATTGAGTTGTGTAAGTTCTTTACATATTCTGGATATTAATCCCTTATCAGATATACAATTTGCAAATATTTTCTCCCACTTTGTGGGACATCTTTTTACTCTGATGAATAATGTCCTTTAATGCAAAAAATATTTAATTTTGATGAAGTCTATTTTTTATTTTATTGCCTGTGATTTTGGTGTTATATCTAAGAAATTATTACAAAATTCAATGTCATGAAGACTTTTATGTTTCCTTTGAAGAGTTTTATAGTTTTGGCACTTACGGTGATCCATTTTAATTCTTGTACATGGTGTAATGTAAAGCTGCAGTTTCATCCATTTGCAAATGGATACCCAGTTTCCCACCATTATTTGTTGAAAAGACTGCCTTTTTCCCATTGAACAACATTGACATCCTTCTTTTGAAGGTTGTTTCAGGGTACTCTATTCTGTTCTGTTGGTCTACATGTCTATCCTTATGCCAATATCACAGTAATTGTTATAGCTGTGTAGTATATTTTGAAATTGGCAAGTGTGAGTTTTTCAAATTTAGTCCTCTTTTTCAAGATTGTTTTGGCTATCTTGCATTAAAATTTTAAATATTAGTTTGGTTATATCATTTTGTGTTTTCAGGGACTTCAATTATGTGTATATTGGATAATCTTTATCTTCTTTGTTGACTATCTTCTTTCTGATTCTTTTTACTTCTTTATTTTCATTCTCCTAGTTATTTTAAATGTCCTCTATAATTCTTTCAGCTGAACTTATTCTCCTTTGGGGATTTTAATTTTTTTTTTCATTCCTAAAATTCTTTTGTCTTGTTGAAAAATTCTTTGCTATATTCAATCAATTCACATTTTACATATTACTATTTTATAAACACTCTTCTTCCGAGTTTCTTAAATTTTGATTAAGAATGGGTTTTCTTATCTCTACAGGTTTGTTAAATGATGTTTTATTCAGACTGATAATATTTCATCACAGTTGTTTTCTATTTTGGGTTTTATTTTTTAAAGAATTTACATCAGCTGAAATATTTTCTCATTTTATTTTTATGATAGTTTTGTATACATTCTTCTGCTCTTTTACATTCATTTCATTAAGTTTCATTTTCGGGCGCATTAAAGTTTATGGTATTGTCTGCCTCCAGTTATGCTGGAAATGTAGGTATGTATACTTTTATTTGTTATCCTTGTTGATCTATAAGTGTTTTGGAAATAATGTGGAGTGATTCAGATGTAGGCAAATGGCATTTCCATAGAACAATCTGGACATGAGGGAAACTTCACCATATCATCCTTCATGATACTCCAAGCTAGGTTAACAGCAGCACCTCTGTTTCCTTATAGTATTCCTACCACACTATGGGTAGCACCTACTACACTGATACAGAAATCATTTATTTACCTACATCCTGGACTCCTTAAAAACTTGGCACTGTTCACAATAGCAAAGACATGGAGTCAACTCAAATGCCCATAAATGATAGGCTGGATAAAGAAAATGTCATGCATATACACCATGGAATACTATGCAGCCATAAAAAGGAATGAGAACATGTCCTTTGCAGGAACATGTATGTAGCTGGAAGCTGTTTCTTCAGCAAACTAATGCAGAAACGAAACACCAAGGACCACATATTCTCATTTATAAGTGCTAATTTTCCAGAGGAAAGCATCTAGAAACAATGCCATGGATGGCAGACTCAAAGGACACACAGGGTGTCCCTCCTAGATGTCACTTCTGAGCTACTGACTCATCCTAGGCACAGCTTTATCTAAGCTTCTTAAGTAAACATTATATATCCTTACAGTTTCAGACACTGTTATTTGCAACCAGGAGTGTCCTATTTGATCTAAATACACTGTCACATTTAATTCTCGCAATCACTTGAGGGAGGCACTTTATTCCCATCTTACAATTGAGACTTAGAAACGTTAAGTAACTTGCCAAGGGTAGTACATCTAGTGGCAGAGGCAGATGTGAAATTCAGTTCTGTCCGACTCCAAAAGCTCATGCTCTTAACCACTAAACTACACTGTCTCTCATTGTGCTCACCTGATGTCTGACCCTGGCCAGCACTAGCTCCATTTCAGTCACACAAAATAAGATTTAGCATTATGCCCCTGCTCAGAGCACCTGACCCTCATCACATACCCAGCTCAATCTTGTTACTCCCATCTTGGTGCAGGCTAATTGCCATGGTCTCACCTAGCTACGCAGCTGAAATAGGACATGCTGATCCAAGGACAGGGGATCTTGGCTTCCTGCCCTGTTTCTACAGTCACTGCTCTGTGTGACAGGCAAGAAAGATGTATTATAGCCCAAAGCAGGAGGCTAGAAGCTTGCAGGTGAGCACTGACTGCTCCACACACCACCAAAGGACAAAGCGGCCTCTAAGCCACCCTGCAAGAAACAAATCAGCCCTCATTCCTCCTGAACATGTTCCTGCTGCAGAGCAACAGTGGATCAGGCTGATATTCTGTTAAATGAAAATGCAAGTTGAAGAATAATATATATGCTATCTCATTATTGGGAGAAAATACATGTTTGTGTATGCAAAGAAAATCTGGAGAATAGGAATAAAACTTAATAATAACCACTTCTGTGCAATAGGATTAAGGGCAGGACAATGGGTATTGTATAGCTTTAACTACTTTGTGCCTTACATGATTTTTTAAAATTAAAGAAAAACACATTCATTGATCTTCACACTGAGACTACACCAATATAGTTTGGGACTCAAGAAACCCTGCTCAAAGAGCTTAAGTCTAATGAGCTTGAATGAGGCCTTTAGTGTGAGCTTCAAATTTTATGAAACAGACCCACAGAATTTAAAGATGAGATATGTCCTGTGCAAGCAAAACACAAGTACCCAACTGTGTTCATTCTCCAGCAGGGGGCACACATCCCTTCACCCCACCTGTGATCAGTTTATGTTCACAGCCTAGCTGTAAATTACCTTCTCCTCACTCCTTCACACCTGCCACAGCTCCTGCTGATACAGGCCACATGTAAATTCAACTTGAGAGCAAGGCACGGTTCACCTTGTGCTGTGAATCAGACCAGGAAATCACCAAAAGCCATATATAAATTAATTGCCTTCCTGAAAAAGAGAAAAATACTCAAAAGTTCAAAGCAAAAATGCTAGGATTGCTTCACCTTTCCTTGTGCCTGCTGTTCATAAAGCACACTGAAAAGTACAGCACACATTCACATGCAGGTTCTAATTGGAACCTCACAATAATCCTGTACACATGGGCTGGGTAGAAATGATGCCTACACAGATGAGGAAACTGAGGCAAAGAAATAAGAATTCAATAATGAAGCCATTGAGAATGCTAGGATCAGTGACCACAAGCTAGGAATCCTGGCCCCTAGAGAAGCTTTGCCATTTATTCATTCATTCATTCATTCATTTATTTGAAAATATTTACTGATTATCTATTAGGTGGCAGCTCTATGTTCAGCACTGGTTAAAAAAAAAAAAAAGTGCTGAGCTCATAGAGTGCTTATAGCCCATAGAAAAGGCAGACATCAATCAAATGATCAAAAATTACTGTGCTGAAGAGCAAACACTATTTTACGGTAAAAGTGTAAAACACAAGAGGCCCCTTTTTTTAGCCTGAAAATTAAGGATGTGTAGGAGTGAACCTGACATCCTAGAAACAGCATGCGCAGAGAGGTTCTGTGGCTTAAGTGAATATGACACCTCTAAAGAACTAAAAGAACTTGAAATCAGAAAAAGGCAAACACTGATCCAAGAAGAAACTACAGAAGAAAACATAGATGAGATTATACACAATTTTTGTAAGCTCTATGAAGGACTGTGACCTTTATCCTAAAGCTTATCAGAAGGTATTAAACAAGCTTAATTGTGTGTAGGAGTGGGTAGGGAATATGATGATCAGGTTTGCAGTGTTAAGTCGTTATATAAAATTGCCATCCATGAAAATTACTCAGAATTCAATGTGTTCACCTACCTCCTGTGCTCTTATTAGTTCCTGCAGGCTCCAGTACATATCTAATTAGGTGCCAATAAAAGAAGCAATAACGTCAAACGCCCTCCTAAATGGGGGTCTCCTATTGCCCAACCCTTGATTTCACCACCAGTTTTTAATGAGACCTTCAATTGCAAAGTCCTCTTAAAGAATACAGAGAATTCGTCACCTTGAAGTAGCGAATATCAGAATTTATATTGGAGCAGTGTAAAACAACATATGTAACACTGGAAACTAGTGTAACATCTATTCCACATTTGAAGAGATGGCCAAATGGCTCATTTGCAGTCAGTCATGATGTAAGATTATGTCCTTGGCCATTACACATCAGCACCGAGACACACACAAGGCATACAAGTCTTACATGAACAATGAGCCATATCTCTGCAGTATTGAAGTCATGAACCTATCAATACTTCAAATTCCAGGAAGGAGGGAGTCTTTGAATCTAAAAACGGTACACATAAGCCTTCTAGCATCTAAAGACCAACTGGTCAGCTATACTTGGAACTTATAACAAGGTGAATTTTGGCCCAACAGGGAAGTCGCCTTGTGAGGCAGCCAGCACCCCCAGTCTCAGAAAGTGATACATAAAACTTAGGCTGTGTGTTTTTTAATCAGTTTATAAGTTGGATGCCTTGTACTTCTTTCATGGTAAGTTAGAAGTATTCTTTCACCACAGAGAGGAGGCAGAGAATAAAAAAATCCAAGCGCAGGGTGCTAGCCCAGAGAAAGCTATTGTGGCTTTCTCTTTTTCACTCTCTCAAGTGGCTACAGATGGAGCAGGGTGGAGGGAGTGATAAAGAGTACGTCCCCTGAAAAAAGGAATAAAGAAGGACCCCTGGGTGCTGGCTCCAGTCTGCCACTGAATTACGTTGTACCCCTGAACAAGTTACTTCTTTTCTTGGTGTCATGCAATCACGCAAAATATTAGGTTCCAGCTCATGCTGAGGTTTGAGGGGAGTGGGTGGATGGGTGGCAAATGGTTGAAAGAACACAGCGGCGGGGTGGGGAGGGGGCACCATAGGCAGGTGCAATATGGTTTTATTCATCAGGTCTCTCATCAGCAGCTCTCATACTATTTGCCTTGATCTTGGCTGCCTGCTCCGGCTCTGTGACTTCTACCATTCCCTCACTTGCAGCTGCATTCCCTGGCCTGCAAGTCTGGCTCTCCGTTACAGGGTCAACAGCTTCCCTCTCTCTGTCTGGGTACATGGCCACATGTACAGCCTCAGCAGGGCAGTTATACCTTTTACAAACAATAGTGGCTCTGAGCCAGGTGATCAGCCTTCCCACGTTATGGCTACATAGCTGTGATTATATAACAAGTGCAATTATGCACCTGTGCTCCAAACTCACTGAGTCACTCTGGCACAGATGTCTGCCTTGGCCTATTCTTGACCAAAGCACATCCATGTACCTTGCATTCCACCCCTTAGGCTGAGGGAAACATAGGCTTTGGATACACAGGTAATACACATAAGCTTTGGGTACATAGGCTCCATATACACACTCAAGCTTTATACACAAGTTTAGGGAACATAGGTTTGATATACAGGTTTGGCACACAGGTCTTATATTTCACCCTCTAGGCTGAAGTTTTCTTAGTGGAGACCCGTGCACATAGGGCAGCACCCTGAACCTAAAGGTCACAGCAACAATACAGGGAGTAACAACCAATTGCTAGTATATCCCCACTATACTACTTATAATTATTAAGGCCCAACATAGAGTAGGGCCCAGAGATGCCCACCACCTCTGTAGGGGATCATCACTAAGGTTCTCAATTGTCTTAATCCCACATGGTGCCCCTTCAAAGCTGCCATGTTACATCTCAACCATTGTCCGTGGAACCCCAAGTCTCTAGCGATGTCCAGTTCTTCACAGAAGCTGTATGTACATGCCAGGGCAAGCTGTCCACAGCTGCTGTTGGAAGGGTGGTGCAGATCCAGCAGTTGGAGACATTGGTCACTTCAGTGTAGGTGTGGGCCTAGTCCACAATGCTGTTGGAGCATGTCAACCAACAGTCGAAATGATGAAGCAGGCACAGGTACTAACAGGGATAAATCATGTTCCTCAGACAAAATAGAGGCTAATATTTCACCTCTGGATAACAAGGCAGCTGCCAAGGGTTTCTGCCCTAAGCAATGGTACCACACCCTATCAGTTCCCCATGGTTCTTTTGGATCCTGTACCTGTGTCAAAGTCACAGGGGAGCTTATAATAGGCCACATAGACAGTACATACGTTCCCCAGAGGGGGATCCCTTCCCTAGCCATTCCCCTATGAATGGTTAATTATGGAGGCCATATATTAAATACCCAAGGAGTGATGTGTAAGTTATACTGCAGGCCCTCCGCACCCCCAGGGGGCTACAATAGCCAAGCATCTGCAAAGGGCGGCTTGGAGAGTTTATGGCTAACACTAGGTTTTCTGTTCCCTCTGCCTTCAGGGGTGTTGGGGCACGCAACAATAGATTATCATTTGTCCTCATACCTGGTTGAAGAAGGTCATCCTTTCTCTCATAGATCCAAACAATGGCCTGGGCCTACATGGGTTGGTGACTAACCAGCTAATTCTGTAACTTTTAGGTAATTAACCAAAAATGTTAAGCCTCAATAAACTGCCAGCTATCAGTGCAGATTACCATAGGTGTTACTTCCTTGGTGATCATCATTCATATTGCCCTGAGTTCAGCTCATTAGCTATTTTGCCCACACTTGTATCAAACTCTACAGTGTCAGTACCAGGCTGGACTACAACAGCAGTCCAGGCAGCAGCAGTACTCTGGCTAGACCTATCTGTATACTATAACCCCATCAGAAATAGTGGAGTGCTCTTCCTTAAATGGCAATGGCTCAGGGTCTAGGGGTGCCTCAGTCACCATGGCCTTATCTTGCATTAGAACTATAGGCTCCAAGGCCTCTTCTAACTCCACTGCTAAGGAACTTGTATTTAGATACTCTGCTGCTTTAAGTAGGCACCCCACTTTGCTAAAGTGGATGTCTGTGCTGACCCAGTTTGGGGGGTTGTTATCCACGAATGTACCCATCCTGCCACTGGGTACGTTGTCCACACAACTGTGGCCCGTCCTATTATGCTCTTATGAAACTGAAGGGCAGCATATGCAGTTACTAACTGCTTCTTTATCAAGGAATACTGGAGCTCAGCCCCCTTCCACAGTTGGGACAAAATGCCTACTGGTGTATTCAGATACACAATGCACTGCTACATGCCCTAACTGAAACTATCTGTGGTCACCTGCATATCAAGTTTAAATGGACACCCCTGGCTAACTACCCATAGGGCTGACGCCTGCTGAATTGCCTGCTTGGCTGCCAGAAAGACTCTCTCAACTGCAGCATCTCAATCCCAGGCAAAAGGAGCACTGTCACTCCTAAACACTTCTAAACCAGGGTGGCATCCTACAGGGCCTGAGCATGTACTTCCTGAAGTGCAGTCAGAAACACCCATCTAACTCTGCTGATGAAGGTGTGTCCCTTCTCGGTGCTGTGTGCTTCCAGTTGCTTTGTGCTTTCTCCACACTCACAGGAGATCTGTCCACTGCCTCCCAATATGGGAGCCCCACTGGGGCTCATCCACGTAGCATTGCTGCCACTGGGTACCACAAACCATGCTAAGGTCACAGAGCCAAGCGGGAAGCCTCAAGGCTGAAGACACACTCACCTTCTCCTGCCAGCTATGCCAAATGTCATGCCAAATATTAGGTTCTAGCCCAAGCTGAGGTTCAAGGAGAATGATTGGATGGGTGGCGAATGGCTGAAACAACACTCAGGCGGCTGTAGGCAGGTGAAATACAGTTTTATTCAGCAACTCTCTCATCCGCACCTCTCTCACAGTTTGCCTTTATCCTGGTTGCCTGCTCTGGTGCTGCAGCTCCTGCCACTCCCATGCTTACAGCTGCATTCCCCGGCCTGCAAGACCGGCTCTCCCTTATAGGGTCAACAGCTTCACTCTCCCTCTCTGGATGCAGCCATATGTACAGTGTCAGCAGGGAAGTTATACCTTTTGCAAACGATAGTGGATCCAAGCTGGTGATGAGCTTTCCCACGTTATGGCTGTGATTACATAACAAGCGGAGTTATGCACCTGCACTCCAAACTCACTGAGTCACTCTGGCCCAGATATCTGCCTCAGCCTATTCTTGACCAAAGCACATCCATGTACCTTACACATACCATCTCAAAAATCCCCATCTATAAAATGCAATCACATCCATCTTACAAATCTATAAAGAAGATCAAGTGAATGTATTAATCATCTCTAGAGAAATATAAGATACTAACCTCAAATCGCTAACAATTAAGCAAAAATTGTACATTTCCCTCAGCATGGTGCTATGCCTCTGAGGCTAAAATGTCAAAGAATGCAAGAATCTTGAATCAGGATTTCCCCAGACCCTTTCTTGCTTATATTTCAAACAAAAAACAGCATCAGACCTGGAAAGCAGATATTAGCAAAAATGCATTGAAGGATTAGTCAACTGCTTTGCTGAGGATATACCAGGACTAATCACAGCCTGGGACTGTTTACCTTCAAGGAAAATAAAATTCCATTCTGGGTAATACAGGCATTCTAAGTGTCCCAAAGATGTCAGATGATGGCCGAAACTTGTAACCTGTAAGTTCAAATGCATGAAATTTGCTGTCAGAAAAGTGACACCCTCAGACTAATAGACTCTAATCAGTAGGGATGAGACATGGCATTCCTGAGGCAGAGTTAAAGACACCATCACACGGATCTTTTAAAGAGAGGAGAAATTATTTCCTCTCTGATTGCCAATGAAGACCCTCAGGTATGGATCCAGGTACATTAACTGGTTGGCTCCGCAACTCTAGAACCCTTTCTGGGATAAACACTCACAAGAAGCTAAAAAGGATGATCTGGGAGAGAAAAGTCAAGTGGATTTGAGGTAAGGGCAGGAAAAAGAGTGCACAGAAACCTTTTCCAACCAAGCCTCTTCATCCTCACACCCTAACCTCAATATACCACCTAAAAGAATAGCTGAACAGATGCAGCTATAAATCTGTTTTCTTGCATCCAACAGCTCTGGCTGATATTATTTATAACATTAGTTTAATTAAAGTTTCCAAGGAGATAGATGAATCTTGTTACAGTAGTATAGAAAATCAGTTCTTTTCAACAACAACATCAGCACCCTGATCTACCTGGAAAACTCATGCACTGTTTGGAATTTTTTTTTTTTTCAATTAAAAAGTCCTCATGGCTCATGCATTTTTTATTCTCCAAAGCTCCTTTCCAATAAGTAAAGCATAAAAGAAACAGAGAATACTAATATATGAATGTGTACATTTTTTTCTAACAGAGTTTCACCAGGTGTATTGTTCTGGTTTATTTTCTCTCCTTGGTTTTCTTTTTAAAAATAACCATGCATATCCATCAAAAACACAGAGCAAAATTACAACAATAAAGATGCAAGTATCAATATTTTTCCTATCAGAAAATATGTATTTCTTTTGCAGCCTATTTTCCCCAACCATTCATATATATAGACCCAGGTCCATGTAATACAATGACAACATGAGATGTGACTGAAGGCAGGTAGATGAAATCACTATGAGTTGGAAATGAAGTCTTATTTTCCTCCCTATTCTAACATATTTCAGGCTTCATGTATGCAACAAAATGGTTTCTTTTTAATCTACTCATGGCCTCAGGTAGCCAACAAACCACCAGATAAAAGAATGTCTATTGTGTTTTTTCCCAGTCTTTTCCACTTGCAAACTTAAAAGTCCAGGAGTGCAAGTTGATGAAGAAAAATGCAGGTCACTCACTCATCTTCCACTCCAATTAACCCTTTCACCTCCTATCTTTCCCTTCCATTGAGGCTATCATTAACCAAAGGCATATTTAAACCCACCAGAAGAAAAAAAAAAGTTGAAGGTTCTTAAAAATTAGAAATAGGCCTGCTACTGATGTTAATAGAACATAGGGCAAGGTTAAACTTAGAATCCACCTAATGAGGTTGAAATGAATAAGCCACAGGGTACACAGCATGGGTAGAAATGTGAGGGATTATATCTTTACATTAGTTCTCTTTCCTGTTATTTAAATCTCTCTGACTTAGCAGCATCAAAGGTTTTTTTTTTTTTTTTTTTTTTTTTTTTTTTTTTTTTTTTTTTTTTTTTTTTTTTTTTTTTTTTTTTTTTTTTTTTTTTTTTTTTTTNATTCAGCATTCAGAGGATGTATGTCTTTCACACCACAGCTATCTATCATCTGCTTGCTACTGTGCACTGCCCTCTGTCTTGTAGGTCATCAAGCTACCAAGGCCTCCATGGCCAGAAAAGCCTGCACTCCATACAAGCTGTCCACTGTCACACATCTGAGGCAGAGAACTCAGGAAGAAAAACAGAGCACAAGGTGTAGAGAAGAAAAGGCAAGCATCCTTTAGGGTCCAAAAATACATATTCAGTATCTACTCCAGCAAGTGATCAAAAAAAGAAAAAGAGAGAGTGAGCATCCAGGAGAAGTGGGCTTTGTTCTTTGCTCATCCACCAGCATGTTGCACTGCCAACTCACATTTAAATTCAGATGATTGCAAACCTCTGCAGGTCCACTACAGAAGTGGCATGTTGAAGAGGACAAGCTGAGTGAGTTGCTCTCCATGGTTCTGAAGGGGAGTGATGCAAGCTCTGAAATAAGCCTTGTGATGAGCTACAATCAGAAGGAGATATGCCCAGGAGGCTAGAATTGGAAGAAGACTTAAAAGTCATTTATTCCTAGCCCCACATTGTATACTTAGGCAGCTGAAGCCCAGAGACAGTAAAGGACTTGCCCAGGATAATACCAATTTCTTTCAGTTCAAGTTTTCAGTCAAGAACATTTTTATGCTAAAAGGCCAGCCTTTCAAAGTAGAGAAGCAAATAGTATATATTTTACTCACCCATGTGGGCCTCAGGACATTCAGAAAATTATAGCAAATGAGTTCCCTTATTTGTAAAGTTAAAACTTTACATCCTTTCATAAAAGCCATGATAATTTTGCCTCATGAGTGGTGGGGTGTAAATTTCTGAACAACAACTCACAGAAATATAAAGGGAAAGAAGGCATGGCACTTTCTCAAAGCCCTGCCAGGATCAACAAAAAGTCTTACACAGGAGGGGGTGTTTCTTTTCCCACTTCACCTCAGTTACAAATTTTTAAAGTGATTCTACTGGCGTAAAAAGCATGCAATACTGTGCTGTACTATAGACCAGAGAACTAAAAGACAAACTACTGGAGAACCTTGCTTAGGATGTAAATTAGAATAACCTCAGAAACCTCACATTATTCAATGAATCTACATTACACATTATGTCCTGAATCCATGGGACATAACTCACTATTTTTACAGAGGAAGCAATTTGACTATATGTTACTCATTTTCAGTATAACACAATAAAATCTTCTCTATATGGTGGTACATGTCTGTTGTACTTAAGGATGTTATATGTTCATACAGAAGCTTAACATTTTCAGAGGATTTTGCATATACCCTCTAGCTAAATTCCTACCACAACCCTATGGTAGAAGAATTAATATTACTCCCATGTTACAGATGCAAGCACAGTTTCTGACATATGAATGAGCGAATGAATGAATGAGAATATTAGATTTCTTGCTTTCACACTCCTGCCATCATTACATAAAAGTTACATATTATAAATTGCAAAACCAAGACTAGGATCCAAAATGTGTTTCCATCTAGGTTACATCACAGAGTTCAAATGCCTCAAATATGAAACATGGAAGACAAATCGTTCCTTTTCCTCTCCTCTCCCACACTTCCGTCTCTGTCTCTCCCTTCAGGCCTTCCCTCACTACCCCACCTCAATACTACTTGCCCATACATGCTTTTCTTTCACCAGACTAGGTTTGGCAATTGTGATACCCGTGAGATAAACCTTGTTCTAGCCTGACTCATGTGACTGGTACAGAATCAGATCACATAATGGCAAAACTATAAAGCTGCAGAGATTGTCATGTATTTTCACCTAGACTGGTAGGAAATTGAGAGGTTACTCCATGTCCCCAAGCAGCTTCCCCTACTGTGATCTCCCAGTCCTGATTGCCTCTACGAGGAATCCAGCAGTACGTCATATGCTGATTGCTTTGCTACATCTCTTGTCCTCTTGCCTTGTACTGTTACTTAAATTTATGCACAAGTACGTCCTACCTTCCTAGCTTGGCTGCCATCTCTTCCTACATAGAGGATCTGAAGATGCTTTGTTAGTTTTACATGAGGCATACTCTAGCTTCCAATTTTATTTTAATTAACTTTGATAATGAGTTGTGCTCTTGCATTTCGTTTATGAAGTGAACAGTATATCAGTTGGAAAACCAGGAGATTGAGAGTCTCAGCCTGGCTCTCTTGAAAGCTGAGACCTTTGATAGTCATCTGTTAATTTCCCTCTGCATACTATAGCAGAAATGCTTCTATAAAACCAATGTCTTACATTATACTTGTGACTTAACTATCTCAAAAAATATGAGGTTTAATAATATGACATTAGTAAGTAGTTGTGGAGCTCTCTGGAAGGAAGATGCCATATCAACATGTTTCATTATGAAAAGTTTACACATATAAACAGATGCTTACATCCTGAAATTACTCTGAAATTTTAGATAGAAACCTTGAATTACTGGCTCATTTAGTGATTTGTGGCAAGTTTAGTTTTGGATTCTGCATGCTTTTCTTTTTTTTTTGAGACGGAGTTTCGCTCTTGTTACCCAGGCTGGAGTGCAATGGCGCGATCTCGGCTCACCGCAACCTCCGCCTCCTGGGTTTAGGCAATTCTCCTGCCTCAACCTCCTGAGTAGCTGGGATTACAGGCACGCGCCACCATGCCCAGCTAATGTTTTTTTTTTTTTTTTTTTTGTATTTTTAGTAGAGACGGGGTTTCACCATGTTGACCAGGATGGCCTCAATCTCTTGACCTCGTGATCCACCCACCTCAGCCTCCCAAAGTGCTGGGATTACAGGTTTGAGCCACCGTGCCCGGCCATCTGCATGCTTTTCAAGATCAGTTGTATGCAAAAATTAGATATGCTCTGTGGATAATAAATAGCATGTGTTAAAAGTAAAAGCCAAATATGTTTAGTCTAGTCTAGACTATAATCACTTGTTAACTCCCTGTCAAGGTGACGATCAGGCTGCTGATGTGTGTCTATGTGCCATACACAGTTGAACAAGTCAGAGAAAATAAGATGAGAGTTCAGAGCTAGGTTGAAATGTGATAGACTGCACTTAAGAGCTGACTTTTTCCAGCAGTGAGGCATGAGGAGGTTAACACATGCTAAGGACACCTGCATATTACAAAAAGGGCTGGACAAAGGCTGAGTGAATTAAAAGCCATCCATTCCTGAGCTGCTGAAGAGCTCAGCTCCACTGTCACTTCAAGACCCAGATGCTGGGATTCACTGTTTCCAGTTCTTTCCACTGTTCAGTTGCCATTGTGAGTTATCAAATCAGCTGCTTACAGGGCTCCTATCTGCATCCAGGCATCCTCTGATTCTGATATCCAGGGACTAGGCCCAATCACTGTGAGGGAACCTGGTGGTTTCAGAATGAATTTAAAATGACTAAATGAAGAAGCCATAAACCTCCTGATGGCAAGGACTCTTATTTCCTTGTATCCTGCAAAGCCTGGCAGAGATAGTGTGACCCATAAATTAATCTGATGGGCTGAATGAAAATTAAAAGTTACAAATAAAGAGAAGGAAATTAAATTCATTTTCTTGTGAATTAAAAAGGTTACTTATGAACTGAATCCCATATGTCGGTAGATTCTGTCCTTTGAGTAATGGAGACAGGCTGTAAAGTGAACTGAGAAGGGAGAGGGTGAATCTAATGAAGGTTTGTTCAGGTTTCATTCTAGGCTTTGTTGACAACACTGAATATAAAAGGCAGCCAGAGAAAAACCCAAGGCAATGGAGATAATCAGTCTGCCTACCCAACTGAATGGTTCCTTTTATGTTTCTAGCTTGAGGGAATCTGCTACCAACACATCAGGGGCTTCTAACTAGGCCCAGCTAAACAGCTGAAACAAGGAGAAAAGTGCCTCTGCAGCAAGCAGAAAGTGTTAAACTACCAACTAAAAAAGCAGTTTCTTTTCTCACGACAATTTGTGCAATTAGGTCTGAAAAAACTCTGTCTCTCAATTCTGACCTAAAATAATAATGTGCAAAATCTTGCCACATTAATATTTCTCAGAGCAATGAAATTATCTGGGAAATCTTCTCTTCCTGACTTTAGATGTTTCCATGGTCCCTGAACCTTCCGTGGTATCTCTCCCTTGGGAAGACTCCCTGGTGTGGTTGTGGCCTTGTCTTTGGCAGTATATGTCATGAGCACACTATAGAGGTGACCTGGAGGGTGGGTAAGACTAAGGTTTGGAAGGTAGATTCCAGCTCAAAGTTTTGGTTATATGCTTATTATATTATGTGATTGACAACTAGTTATTTATCTTGAGCCTTTCTATTTCCAAATCTGAAAAATGGGCCTAGTAAAACTGTCCCATTTTAGGGACAGTATACCATTTTAGGAATAGTATACTATTCCTAGCACATTACCTGGCCTACAGGAGAGGCTAAATCAATGTAGATCCCTTCTCCAGCACCAATGTAAAGGGTTCCCTCAATTAGACTCCACATCTTTCCAAGCATCTCCCAGGATTAGCAATATAAGACATGTGAGGAGGAAATACTAGAAAGGAACAATCTGCTCACATTGAATCTTGGCCTTCCCTCATGTTCCAAACATGATGTCAATGGTCCCCACTGTTGGGCTAAATAGCCTACTAGTAGCTAGATGCAGACACTCGTAGGTCAGACGGGTTCAAATCCTAGATAGAAACCTTGAATTACTGGCTCATTTAGTGATTTGTGGCAAGTTTAGTTTTGGATTCTGCATGCTTTTCTTTTTTTTTTTTGAGACGGAGTTTCGCTCTTGTTACCCAGGCTGGAGTGCAATGGCGCGATCTCGGCTCACCACAACCTCCGCCTCCTGGGTTTAGGCAATTCTCCTGCCTCAACCTCCTGAGTAGCTGGGATTACAGGCACGCGCCACCATGCCCAGCTAATGTTTTTATCAGTAGCAGGATTGCAGACAAATATATAACCTCAGTTTCCTCATCTTAAAAAGAGGAAGAACTAATAGAATGAATGTGGAATAAGTTAATCTATGTAAAGTACACAGCACTGTGCCTAGCATAGTTAACACTCAAATGTTATCTAACACCATCTCCTTTCAATCTCTAATCAGCAGGACACTACTCAGTGAGACGTTGAGAAAAATAAGGGTGACAGGGATTAAAAAAAAAATAAGAATAACAAGGTAGTATCAAATGCATAGCTGAAATTCACTCTCTGTGAGGCTGGCTGATACTAAAAGTGGTAGAACCAGCATCTTGATATATGGGACAGAGCTTCTGCTACCGTAAAGGTGGCAAGTTGTGGCTGGGAAGAAACTTGTGAAGAAGGTAAGGTTTGTTTTGTGCATTAGGCACTACCTTCTCCTTAAACCTTTTCTCCTCTTTACCATGCTTCAGGTAACTGGTCTTCCAAGACTTTATTTATTTGTTGTAGCCCAGCCTCTCCATCAAATTCCTTCTCCTTATTCTAAGCCAGTGATATTGAAATACCAGCTCATGCACAAAGGCTAGACTGCCTGCATGGAACCTATATGGAGTGCTTGTTAAAAATATTGCCTCCCAGGGTTCCACCCTCAGGAAATCTGATCCAGTAGGTCAGAGGCAGAGCCTGGTTATCCATTTTTTCAATATGTTCCCCAGATAATTCTTATGTATAGTCAGATTTGGGAATGATGTTTCTAGACTTTTCCTACATGAAAATCAAAATTCACTTTTCTTATGACCCAGTCTTTTGGGACCATTTTTTCTCCTGACCCACCTGAAAAATGTATTTGTGTTTGGAGTCTACGAATCATTAACTAGCAGCAACTTCCTAAGTTTTCTCTCCAAGATCTTACATAAGGGACATGTTATCCCATAAGCCAAAGTACAAAAAATATTAGGAAAACGCAAGGAATATTTAGAATAACCTCAGTCGATTCTTTCTAAATGGGAATGACTCTAAAGAATACAGTGAACTACAGATCTCCCAACCTCTTCTCATTCTCCTGGTAGGGAGGTCATGGTTGCCATGAAGAACCAACGGCATATGAAAGTTTGAAGGCAGGGTCAAAGAGGTGCCATTGATATGCAAAGTAAATAACAGCAACCACCACAAATGTGGACTGAGCTCTAAGGGCCAAGCACCACCTAAGAATTTCTCTAGAGAGAAGAATGTTGCGAAACAAAGTAAAACTTTTGGAAGGAAGAAACAAAAAACTGCATAGCAAGGAAACAGCAGTATCTCCAGGACTATTAAGTTGGAAATTACTAAACCAGGGTTCTGCGGCCTCTTTCTGTCCTGTGGCTTAGGAGGACAAGCAGTGCTCTTCCTCTGCAATCCTATTTGGACAGCACGTGGGTGGTAGGTCACGGTGGGTCATAGGAGTGTTACCTGACAGGCCACTTTAATTCTAGGGAACTGAAGGGGCCGATCAGCTCTTGAAAGTGAAAGTGGATGTAGCAGCTAAGCATTGGCTTTATCCAGGCTGCCCAGCCCTGGTCTGCAGGGTACAAAGGAGCTAGTGATTTCTATGGAAACTCTGTCCAGACATACTTATTATATCTGATTGAAACCACAATTCTTCAGAAGTGTAAAAAGCACCTGAAATAGCTCATATCAAAATGGACCAAGACTCACCTCAAGATGGCAAACCTTCCCTTGAGCCTGACACTAGTTTCCTGCCCTTCCAAGTCTTCTAAAAGAGACTGCAGAGCCAGAGTGACAAGCACATTTAAACATCTCCTCATGAGAAATGTGCAGTAAAGCTGACTGACCTTGGAATATCTCTCCTCTTGATGGTTTTTGGAAGGGAGGCTATCCCCAATATGCCTGTTCTTTATTCTGGGCTCAAGGGAGCAAGCCTTGTATGGCTGAAAAGTCATTTTAACTTGGATGGCATCATTGAGTATCCATAATACATGGGCACTGCTCAGAATGCAAAAAAAAAGTCTCTGTAATTGGACTAAGGTCACTATTCATAAGGATTTTCAGTGGGTTCTGGAGAGACCAAAACTTTTCCCTTGAACACCATTATCCAGCTGTCCAGCCATAAATAATCCAATAGAAACCAACGGTCTTTCTCGCTCTTCAACTTTCATTAAGCTCGGCTCCTGTGATAGCCGTAAGAGACAACATTTCCATCCCACCCAACCCTAAACCTCCTGTGAAACCCTGCAGACCTCATAAATAGTCCCACCATCCCCTGACAAGCTCAAAGGCCCATTCCTTTGAAGAAAATAGCATCAATTCCAAAAGGCTCAAAGAACAGCCTCTTTAAGAAGCCTCCATTTGGAAAAGATATTTAAGCAAAGGTACACTTGATGAAGTGAAATAGAATCAGCTGCTTCAGTAGCAAAGGCTTCTCAGGTTCATTCTAAGGTAGCTGAGCTTATTCGCTTCCAAGTGGAACGAACTCAACAACAATATATCACTGTTAACTGTGATTACAGCTCCATGGAATTCCAGCCAGTGCCTGGAGCACACTGAGGTGCACTTACTATTCCCCAATCTGCAATCAACCTTTTGTGCATTTGCTCCTAATCACAGGACACATTTTCATCTTAATGAACTGTTTTCTTATCATATTACAGTTGGTCATTTCAGCATGCCTAATGTCCCATTTGGTAGGTTAAATTACAATTAGAGTCCCTTGGTGTTTGTTTCCTGGCAATTCTGGAAGGAATTTGATATTTTTTCCCCTTTCCATTGCTTGATTTCAAGGGCAGAATTAGCAATGATCAAAGACAAAGAAATACCTGTTACAGTCGACATGGAGCAGGAGATGAGAGGCACTAACTGACAGGGCAACCTTGTGCCATCGTCCATCTGCCATCCGGTACGGAAGTGCTTCTGTCCTTGGCTTCCCATTGTGCATATAGTGATACCGAATCTCATCCCTCAGGCCACTGCTCTCCAGTTCAAAATAGCTGTATGTAAAGGAGCAAACATTTGTTTCACTTTAGTTCTGTATATCACAGCCATCATCAATCCCTCAAGCCCTTACTACCAGGTCTCTTACAATCTAAAGTTAGCTAAACATGACACAAAGAGCTAAGACCTGAAATCAATTCACTGTATGGAACCCAATGCATCTATTGTCTGAGAGCCCTCATGGTGACATTCTGAGCCTCTGAAATAGAGATCAATTGATCCACTGTGAGGTAACAAGCCACAGCTAATTAGCAACACTCAGTGCAGTGTTTCTTAAATACTTAAAACTACAAATCAGAACCCTCTTTCCATCGTCTAAAAAAAAGGCCATTCATGTGGAATGGATCTATTGATGGTTATTTTTAGATCTATTATCTTTACTTTTTCAAGAATTAAAGGGAAATAGAAGTCATGTTGGACATCAGGGATTGAAATACATGGTCAGAATGAAAAGGTTAGTCTAATTTTTTTTCTTCTCCCTAAACAAAAAGATACAATTGAATAACAATTCCTAGATAATGAATAGGGGAGAAAAGGCTGAAGCTAGTCACATAAGAATCAGTATTTCAAATTATCGGAGAATAAAATATGCAATTAAGTTTTTTCTTCTCTAACATTATTATCCTGTTTTTCAGACCCATAAGAAATTCTTAGCTTTACCACCGTGGTCTGCACTTCAGTCATAAAATGCTACAAGCAACTTTGGGACACTCCTCAGGCACACAACGGGGCTGGTACTTTCACGGGTGCCAGAACTATTTTGTTTCCTATGCCTCTCTTCTGAAATGTGTCATTGTCATCAACATTGGGCCTGATCTCTCTCCCAAGTCTTGCACTAGGTATTTCACATGTACTAATTTATCATTCAAAAAACCTATAAGACTGGTATTATCATCCTTTTTAGAAAACTTAAAAACTGAGATTAAGGATTAAACATACCCAAGCCAGATTTAAGCTTCAAACTAAATTTAACAGTGTGTTCACTTTCTGCCAGTTTTTGCCCGTCCCAGAGGCATGATGACAAAGTCATGAGGACAGCCTCACCAGGCACTGCTAGTCCCCATGGATAACTCCAACAACACATTCATATAGGCAACTCCAGAGCTACTTGCCTAGACAGGTAACTAGGCTTAATCCCTAGATTTGGAAGGACCTGCTGCTTCTATTCTAATCCACTGAGCTGGCTAACCCCACTAGCCAGACTGTATTTAATCTAAAAGACAAAATGCATCTTCTACGAGAACTAAAATGAATATGCCATGAAACTCAGCCTCTATTGTGCCTGAATCCCAAAACTCATGCCAAAGAACAAATACATATTTCTTGCTTATTTTTCACAAGAGATCTTTCCAAAGTAAACAGTGAAGGGCAAGCACAGTCAAGACCAGCCTCTGACCTACCTCATTTGCACCAGTACAAAGAAGCATGCCCAAGGTCATAAACTAAAAGAGGCTATTTTTACCATAGTGGCCAGCTTCAGGGCCCAGGTTCATACTTATTAGTAATAATTTATGTAATTCATACTTTATAAAACTACACAGAAGGAAATGCTTTAAACAAAGAAGGCATTAATTTTAACAGAATTTTCCAATTTTTTCTAAGTAGTTAGAACATTAAAGAATCAAACAGAGAACTTAGAGGTCAAGAAGACATTACAGACTATTGGCCATTCATTAATTGATTCAACATGACTTTACTGAACACATAATGAAAAGCTAAAAAGCGGTTTAAAATATATATCCCACTTCTGAAGGTACTTTGTGACTAGTGAAGAAGGAAGTAAAATATGTCCCTCCCCCCCAAAAAAGGTAGAAAGTGGCCTAAAAGGAACAAATGAGGAGGCAATAAAAGTCATTTAATAAATGATTTCCATGTGCCAGGAATATGGCAAGTGCTTTCATAGATATCTTTTTAATTTCTTTAAGGTAGATATCATTGTCCCTATTTTATAGATGATCAAAGATATTAAGTATCTTGCCCAAGACTATTCAGCACCTGTATAGAAACACAGCATGAACTTATATTTGAGATCTTACCAGGATTCACACATCATGAGAAATCTCTCAACTACTTTATTTTGACCAATAAGCAACTACTGGGGGAAGCAACATGACCTTGAAAGGGCTTCAATCAACGACAATTAGAAATACTCATAGAAGTCACCTGATGGAATTATTAAACAGGGAGGCAAATACATTTAACTAGATTTCATCATTATGCTTGGGGTTGTGGCCTCATTGAGCAAGTGTTCAATGTATTATAAACAGACCTCTAAAGATCACTTTATAAAGCACTGGAGTCAGTGGTTACCTGGGGGTAATCACAAATATATAGCTAGGAGAAAAGAAGTCTGTCCTAATGTCAGGCAAATGATACTTGCATCTTAGACTAAAGTTTCTGGCCGCATCCTGCACATATTCAAAAACTGCTGCATCTCACGCAACTTGGATGAAAATCAAGATGATATATTTTTGAAAAAAACATGTCAGATAACTGCTGAAGCGGCCTTAGGGATAATAAAAACACTGGATGGCTAAGAGACATCTGGATAAAATTCTTTCATGAGGGCTGGGAGGAAAATAAGGCAATATTTCCAGGCTGTAATGCTCTACAAATAAAGACGAGTCAACTCTGAGCAGGAAGTCATTTGGCCCGATGGGATTCGGCTGTAGCCTGGAGGAAAGACTCATGTTCTGTAGTAGAACCTGGTGACTCAGTGTGGCCTACAGACCACCAATAGCCGCATCACCTGTGGAAATTCAGATTATTGGGATAACCCCAAGATCTACTACAGCAGAATCTGCATTTCAATAAAACTCTCAGATGATTCATGTTCATTAACATCTATGTTTAAGAAGCACTACAGTAGTATGCCAGGTGTTTCCTTATTTCCTGGCCAGGTGGTCATGATGAGGGGAGCAGATGTTTGATGCTATGAGCAAGTGAATAGGAACCTCGTGGTGCTGGCAGGCAGAAGGAGGACCCTGGAAGTGATCATAGGCGGTATCCAGTGAGCAGTCTACCCCTCACTAGTACTCTCTCTTTAGGACTCAGGTGTACTGGGGTCTTCTTAAGAGTCTATAGGGAGGGCAGCTGTATAAATGACAAAACTATAAACCAGAGTTTGTAAGCCAAAGATTTTGTAAGCTCTTAGCCTTGGACCTCAGCCAAGTGTGTTGTTCCAACAAATTGCCTTTGCTCCCAGGAAAGTCTGCTTATCCTGCAAATATCTGAAAACAGCAATGATAGTCCCTCCTCTTTCTTTCTTTTTCGAGCCAAGCATCCCTGTCTCCTTTCTTTATACTCCCATCTTCATCTAAACTACGAGCCTCTCCTGGACAAGGATTCTGCCTTCTTCCTCTTTCCAGCCTTCCCCATGTTGGTCACCATGCTCTACACATGGTCAAATAAATCGATTTTCTACTTAAATACAGCATCCAGGAATAAACGCACTTCTACAGAAGTGTTCTAATGCGAAGTACAGTGCCACTATCACCTGCTTTGCTCTGGGCTGTGCACAACTATGTTTACACTGACTTTCCCATAAACTAATACTCCAACACCCTTCACACAAAATGTTATGAAGGCAAATCTTTTCCAACCTTATTTATTTAGCCAATTTTTTTTTTTTTTGAGACAGAGTCTTGCTCTGTCACCAGGCACCAGGCTGGAGTGCAGTGGCACGATCTCGGCTCACTGCAACCTCTGCCTCCCAGGCTAAAGGAATTATCCTGCCTCAGCCTCCCAAGTAGCTGAGACTATAGGCACACACCATACTTAGCCAAATTTTTAAAGCCTGGGACTTTGCTTAAGTGCAAGGTAGATTCCACCTAGAATCAACATGCATAATCCCCAAAGGTCCACCCTTGAGCATTAGGTACAATCAGTATTACCATGAACTGAAGTCAGATTTCATAAGACTATCTGAATTCCTTAGTATATCTGGAAATAAATTCAGGAACAATAATTCTAAAAATATAGGTAAAGATCAGTCAAGTTGTTTTTATTAAAATTTTTATCATTTTCCCCAAAATTGATACCAAGAGTATCCTATTTTGAGATTATATATATTTAAATATATATATATATATATATATATATACACGTAATATTGTGAAAACAGTAAAAGTTAATTTTAGATGGTATCCAGCACCAATTCACAAGTAAAGGTAAAACATTTCTTAGAAAATGTCTCTTTTCCAGTTATTCTACAAGGATATATGCTAGCTATTTCAAGAAATATATCACACTCCAAAGAGCTCCAGAGTTAGTGCAGTACCTGCCTACATTCCAACAGTGATTATTCTGTGGCCCTGAATAAACCATTGCTTCCTAGGAGTCTGGGTGGGGAGGTCAAAGCAAAACAGATTTGGGAAATAAGACGACACTCTTTCCCAGTGTATACTCCTAGCAGGACTCTCCAGATACAGAGAAACCCAGGCAGGTGTCCAGCTACTTTCTATAAAAGGAACAAGCCACCACATATATAGAGAGAGAGTACCTGGGTGGATCATTTCCACAAATCCTGAAAAATCCTAAAGATAGTTTTAAAAAAATAAGTTTCCCAGCATAGTGCCTATGACTTTCTAGGACCACAATAAAGAGTAACTTGGCTGAGCGTGGTGGCTCAAGCATGTAATCCTAGTACTCTGGGAGGCTGAGGTGAGTGGATCACCTGAGCTCAGGCGTTTCAGACCAGCCTGGCCAACATGACAAAACCCTGTCTCTATTAAAAATACAAAAAAAATAGCCAGGCGTGGTGGCCCATGCCTGTAGTCCCAGCTACTTAGAAGGCTGAGGCAGGAGAATCACTTTAATACAGGAGGTGGAGGTTGCAGTGAGGCAAGATCATGCCAGTGCACTCCAGCCTGGGCAACCAGAGTAAGACTCCATCTCANAAAAAAAAAAAAAAAAAAAGGTAACTCTATTTTTATGGGCAATAATAATAACAATGATAACAAAAACAATATAGCTAATATTATGTATATAATAATAGGTAATAATTATTGAGTACTAATCATTACTAGGAGAGCTGCCTTTACATCTGTATATTTCATGTCAATTCCTACCACAAGCCTGTAAGATCTTTTACTTGTTTTAACAAATATTTATATAGTACTGACTATGGGCCAGGCACTAGTCTGCAAATATTTATTCAAGCAATCCTCATAACAACCTTAAAAATACCCAACTATTATCATCCTTATTTTATAAAAAAAGAAACAAAGGTACAAAAATACTAAATAACTTGCCCAAGTTTGTACGGGTAGATACGAACAGATCCAGGATTTAAACAAAAGCAGTCTAGTTCCAGGCTACATGCTTTACGCAACAACTCAAGTTCATATTTTTAATCACTACCTCATTTTACAGATATGAAATTCAAGATGTGAAGCTCAGACCATTATAGGAGGCGGGGCCATGACTTTAACCTGAGTCTGGCAGACAGACACCAAAGTGGGTGTAGTCAGTAGCAACATCCCATTACTTTCTACTGTGTCAGGTGTTTTAAATATATTATCTGCAATTCTGCCAATAATCTTAAATGTTACTTATTATCATAAGTGTGAAAACTGAGATTCAAAATGATAAAGTGCCTTGCCTGCAGCCATATAACTCCCAAGATTTAAATCCAGGTTTGCCTAATTCCACCACATTGTATTCCTCACTGGGTAGAGTGGTATGATCACATCAAGGTCAGTGGATAAAACAGCTCAAGTGCTCGGGCAGCCTTCATCCCTGGTTCTCATGATGCCGCATGCTGCCAAGTCATACTATTGCAGACCCAGGTGCCAGCCCTCATTCTTTATGCTAATCTCATCACTCTGTAAAGAAATGCTACAGTTGTTCATGCTGAAACTTTTTTTTTAAGATGGAGTTTCACTCTGATGCCCAGGTTGGAGTGCAGTGCCATCATCTTGGCTCATTACAACCTCCGCCTCCCACATTCAAGCCATTCTTATGGCTCAGCCTCCTGAGTAGCTGGGATTACAGGCACCCACCATCACGCCCTATTAATTTTTGTATTTTCAGCAGAGACAGGGTTTCGCCATGTTGGCCTGGCTTTTCTTGAACTCCTGACCTCAACTGATCCACCCACCTCGGCCTCCCAAAGTGCTGGGATTCCAGGCATGAGCCACCACACCTGGCCCATGCTGAAGTTCTTGTCTCTTTCCTGGTCCTATGTCCACCGCTTAGTTAATAAAGAGATAAAGCCAACAACACAAGGCAAGTATACCGTGCCCACCTTAGGCCAGGGGTTTCAATAACTATGTGTCCTGAAAAAGAGGCAGTTGCACCATTTTTAAGTGAATAGTAGTGGGACTACTGAGGCTTGAGTTGCAACTTTAAATCTACCATAGACAAACCATGTAATTTTTGGCATATCATGTCCCTGCCCCTCTGTCCCTCATTTTTTTTCTGTGTCTTAAATAAAGTAATTATATCTGATCCACAGAGCCCTAGAATTCCTCAAAAGGCCCTTAGAGTCTATGTCAGAGGGAAAAGATGAGGCCTATAAACTTTTTTAACCAGAGCAACTTCATTGTCACCTATTACGTAAATTGGAGTTTCCCATAAGATTTCATTCTTCTGGCTTGATAGTTTTAAGCTATTAATAATAGTTTTAAAATATTAAACTAAATAATTTTTAAAGTCCAGCTCAGGTCTAAATTCCTATAATTCTTATGCTAATGGTTGGTCAATTAGTTTCATTCTATCCTTGATATTCTGTCAACATTCAGGCCTCAGACTCCTTATCAGCCTGGAGGAGAGGGGAAGGAGAGATGAATGCAGCAGATGTGCACCCCGCCCCTCGGCACTGGGCACATACTATATTCCCCAGCTCCCTTGAATCTAGAAGGGATCATATGAGTATCTGCCACAAAAAAAAAAAAAAAAAAAAAAAAAAAAAAAAAAAAAACATGAGAAGAAGTGCTGTGTATCATGTCCAGGCCAAAACAGTTAACAGAGGATGTACCTTATCCATGCTAGTTGCAGAGGTCCAATGGAGAATTCTCAGGCCTTGTTGGGTGGTGGCACCATATGGCGGAAAAAGTCTGGGTCTATAAATGACTTCATGGAGCAGAGATACCTTTCCTCACACAGATTAACATTGAACTGGGATGTAAACAAAAATAAACTTTTCCTGATAATAACGAATGAGATTTAGAGATTACTAGTCTACCTTGACTCAGTAGAGGTACAGAAACCTGAAACTGAAGAAAGGCAAAAAGAAAAAAGCTGAAAACTAACAATGGGCACAAGTTATTGCTAGTCTATAAGTACAAAGAAATGGCAGTAGGCATGAACACAGTCATCTCCTGTACTGTGAACACTGCTGCCATTATCTGTTGTCACAGATAAACTGAATTACACAGCTTAATATTCCGCTGAAAAAACTGTATTTTCCAAAGATAGCCACAACATCTCCCATTTTGCATACTTGTCTGCAATGTGAACTTCACATTCCATCCCTTGAGAAGTGGGAACTGTCTCCTCCCTTTGAACCTGGATGGACTTGTAAGTACTTTGAAGGCAAAAGTAATGCTTGATGACTCCCATAAATGTATAAACGCAGTTTCTATCTTGTTTACCAGAAAACACTCATGCTTTAAACCCTGAGTCACCTTTTAAGAAGTCCAACTACCCTAAGGCCACCTTACTGTGAGGAAGTCTGGACCATATTGGGGAGGCGGCATGTAGGTGATATAGGTGCTCCAGTTGACAACCCCAACTGGGATCCCAGCCAACAGCCAGTATAAACATCAATTTTGTGAGTGAAAACACCTCGAGATGGCCTGCCCAGTTGTCCACTCTTCCCACTGAAGCCACAAAAGTGGTAGAACAGAGATAAGCCATCTCTTCTGAGCTCTGCCCAAATTCCTGATCCAAGGAAACTGTGAGCATAAGTTTTGGGGTAGTTTTTTAATACATCAATAGAAACTGGAACACTCCAACTTCAGGTATACAGATTTTTATAATACCTTTAAAAATTAAAACTATAACAAGTATGTTTTTACTAAATGCCTGGGTCATTGGCCAGATGACCAAATCTCAAAATGTTGATTTTCTGCTTACAAATAGCACCACAGATATACAAGTATGCATTTGTTTTAACATATAAAAATGGAATTCTACCAAAAATGTAATTTAATATAAATAAACCATTATATCTTTTACAATACATGGATTTCAGAGGCTAATTAAAAAAATAAATACCTTAGGACTACTCTGATACCTTTTTCATTAATCTATTATTTTTCTTGTATCAAACCCAAACATTTTGGTCTCAAGCTTCTTTCTGGCTTACACAAATGGAAGTGGCCCCCTTGGTGGTTCTTTCATGAATCAGGTATCTTTGGGTTCCAGGTCCGTGTGCCTTTTAAGGCTACAGAGCTATTTGACTAAACTAAAGGAAAGTCCTGATTTTCCTAGACAAAATTCTGGTACTCTCAACTTCTGTTTACTTTATTCAGAGCAATATGGAAAAAGAATGTATACCAGAAAAAAAACATATAAAGGGGCTTCAGAACTCAGACATCTTGTGATCAATCCCTCCCCTCTGCCATTCAATCCATGTGTGAACCATTTCTGTAAGCTTTCTTTTCTTCATCTAGTAGAAAATAAACAGGTACTTCACAGATCTGAGAATAAAATGACATCCATTTGTAAACTGCCTTACAAAATGCCTAATATCCAACATAGATTATGATTTCCCTTCTTTATCTCTTTCTATATACATGGAAATAAACAGCCTCACAAAGGTGTGGTGCTGCTGAAAGCATACAAATTCTGCCTTTTCTCAGAAAGAAGTGTTTTTCTGCCTTCCCCTTCCTCTTGTTTAGACTAGACCTGGTGATTTGACTTATAGTTGTAAGGTCACATATTAGTTCCGCACTCAATCCTCTTAGCAAACATATAGCAAGGGATTAATCGTGACAGCAATTACAAAGTACCTTTCTTATTGAAAATAAAACACTCACTGTTAAATGAAATGTAAAACTCAGGCTCTTTATGCCCATTCAAAACTGTTCTATTACAGCCTTTAAAAATCCATATGGTATTAGCCATGCTGTATTTTAATAAAGCAAAAGCTGGCTTTTAACTTCCCCAGAGAACCAGGAAAAAGACATGAAACCTCAGGAAAGTTAAGATAAAAAAAATTAATTGGCAGAATATATTTAAAATAAAAACACCCAATCAGCTAATTTACCAGGACAAGGGGAGACGAATCATTTGGTTTTGATTGCCAAGGCCTGCAAATAAAGTCAAATAAAAATATTTACTAAGCAACCAAGCCAAAGGCACTAAGCTTAAAATCACACAACTGCATCTTAAGACTAAGGAATATCTTTGAATATCCAGGAACTCAAAATTAAGATGTTTATTAATATCATGATTTAGAAAATAGGTACTAAATATATCATGGTGGTTGTAGTTGTAGTGGCAATGGTAATCGTACTAATGACCAAACATATGCAGCACTTGTTGTTTTTCTGAGATGGAGACTTGCTCTGTTTCCCAGGCTGGAGTACAGTGGCGCAATCTCAGCTCACTGCAACCTCCGCCTCCCAGATGCAAGTGATTCTCCTGCCTCAGCCTCCTTACTGTCTGGGACTACAGGTGCCCACCACCATACCCCCAGCTAATTTTTGTATTTTTAGTAGAGACAGAGTGTCACCATGTTGGTCAGACTGGTCTCAAATTCCTGACCTTATAATCCACCCACCTCAGCCTACTAAAGTGCTGGGATTACAGGCATGAGCCACCACACTCAGCCATATGTAGCACCTTCTATACTTCTTTGTCAATTTTATTTAAAATGCTTAAAGAAGAAATATTATCGTTCCCAAACAAGAAATACAGTCTTCAATTTTCTAAAGTTGTTTATTTCTATTGTTCAAAAATAAGCTGATGTATCTATATAGGTACTCAGTGAAAAATTTCCCTCCTCCATCCTGTGCCCAGTCTTCCCAGTATCCAACAACCCTCATAGGCAACTAGTGTTTGTGTCCCATGTATTCTTACAAAGTTTTTCATGATAAACTCTTTTAGAATAGTTTCATATTTGTAGAAAATTACAAAATTAGAGTTTCCATATATCCCACACCCAGTTTGCCTTATTAATTAACCAATATTAATATATTATTATTAGCTAAGTCTATATTTTATTCAGATTTTCTAGTTTTTAACCTAATATCTTTTTTCATATTCTTATCTAGGATACTTCAGTAGATTTGTTTGTCATATCTTCTGGGGCTCCTTATAGCTGTTCAGACTTTCCTTGTTTTTTTAATGACCCTGACAGTTTTGAAAAGTACTTCCAGGTATTTGGTAAAATTTCTGCCTTTGGGATTTGTCTAATTTTCCTCATAATTATACTAGGGTTGTGACTTTTGGGGAGGAATACCATAGAAGTAACGTGCAATTCTCACAGCATCAAATCAAGAATGCATTCTACTACATAACATCACTATTGATGTTACTGTCATGGTTAATCTCCCTGACTAAGTGTTTGTCAGTTATTTCCATTATAAAAATATTCTTTCCCCTCCCAGTTTTATACTGTCCTCTTTGGAGGGAAGACATTCTATGCAACTCATACTTAAGGAGTGGGGAGTTATGTTCCACCTCCTTTTGGGTGGAATATTGATATAAATTATTTAGAATTTTACTGCATGGAAGATTTATCTGTTCTCATTTATTTATTAAAACATTTATTATATCAGTGTAGATTCATAGGCTATCATTTTTTTATTTTGGGGTATAATCCAACACTGTTTATTTTGTTGCTCAAATTGTTCCAGCTTTAGCTGCTGGACGTTTTCACTTGGCTTCTTTGACTTACTCCCATCATTGTGTTTCTTGATTTATTTTGAGAATTTCCTTACTTTCTAGTACTACAAGATGCTCAAGGCTCATCTTGTGTATTTCCTGATCCAATCCTAAAATAAACCATTTCTCCAAGGAAATCTTCTTCCTTTGGAGAATGGTATCAGAAATCAAGATTTGGCCACTATGTGTGCTCATTGCTACTAAGGTATTGTTGCTTCTGGGCTCTCTCAGCCAACAGAGCAAATAAATATATGTGTGTGTATAACAATCAATATATATACACATATCTATAAATATTTCTATATGTATCTATTTATACCTAAACTAAGCTAAACATGAATTCATACTGATGTATTAAACGCTAATCCATTATCACATATATAATTCTAGTCTCTGTCCCATGCTTATCTGTAATCTCCCATGATCTACCATCCATTTACTTAACTATTCACTTTCTGTATACATGTATAGTGGCTTTAATATTATTAACCAATACCCTCAGGTAAACAACTTTATCAACCCAAGTGAAGTATAAGTTCCTTCGGCCTTTAGTGCTACATACTCCATTCATTTCCAAAGTTCCTGAAGTCAGCTCCTATTTACCCAATCCCTGTTGTTGAGGTTGTTTCATGCATTTGTAATACAGTTAGATAACTGTTACATTCTGAATTCCATTGTGGGATCTCTTAACTTCCTAAATGATTCTTTAAAATTTGCACACCTTAAGGTTTACTCTCTGTGCTGTAAGGTTCTGTGGCTTTTGACATATGCATACTGTCACGTGTCCACCATTACAGAATTGCACCCAGTAGTTCCACTGCCTAAAAAATTCCTCTGTTCTTCACCAGTTTAACTCTCCCCCAACTCCCAAAGCCCTGGAAATCATTAATCTGTTTGTCATCTTTTTTTCTTTTATTTTTAATATTATTATTATTTTTTGCTCTTTTCAGAATGTCACGTAAATGGAGTGACATACTATTCAGCCTTTTCAGATTGGGTTGTTTCACTTAGTAATATGCATTAAAGATTCATCCAAATAAGATCAACCTTAAAAAAAAAAAAAAAAAAAAGATTCACCCATGTCTTTGCATGGCCTAATCATGTATTTCTTTTTTTATAGCTGAGTGATACTCCATTGTATAGGTGTACCACAGTTTATTTATCCATTTCCTTATTGAAGGACTTGGTTGCTTCCTGTTTGTATGCAGGATTTTTTCTGAAAATAAGTTTTCAAATCAATTGAGTAAAAACCTAGAAGTTCAATTGCAGGATTTTGTGATTAGACTATATTTAGCTTTGTAAGAAACTGCCAAACTGTCTTCCAACGTGGCCGTACTACATTACACTCAGACCAGCAATAAACAAGAATTCCTGTTGCTATTCATTCCTACCAGCAATTGGTATTGTTGGGTTTTTTTTGGATTTTAGCCATTCTAATTGGTGTGCAATGGTATCTCATTGTTTTAATTAGTATTTCCCTAATGAAAAATGATATTAAGTATTTTAATATGCTTATTTCCTATTTATATATCTTCTTTGGTAAGATGTCTATTCAGATCTTTTGCCCATTAAAAAAAACTGGGTTGTTTCTTTACCTATTATTGAGTTTCAAGTGTTCTTTATATATGTTGAGTATAAATCTTTCCTCAAATGTGTGTTTTTCAAATATTTCTTCCAATTTATGACTTTTTAAAATTCTCTTAATAATCCTTCTGGTAGAACAGAAAACTTTAGCTTTAATAAAAATCTAACTTAACAACTTTTTCTTTCATGGATCACTCTTCATGTTGTGCCTAATAGCGCATCACTGAACCCAAGGTTATGTAGCTTTTCTCCTGTGTTTTCTTCTACGAGTTTTATAGTTTTGCATTTTACATTAAAGTACACAATCCAATTTTGAGTTAGTTTTTTTAAAAGATGTAGGGTTTGTGTCCAGCTAATTTTTTTAATACAAATGTCCAATTGTGCAAGCATCATTTGTTAGGAAGACCATTTTTTCCAACGGTTTCTTATGCTATGAAAGCAAGTATAAATATGCTATTTTGTCCCACCTCTTTGACAAAAATTATAGCATAGCATTCTCACTGTTCTATAGTTTTTCCAATTAAGGTAATATGAAAGCTTTTTTTATATACAGAGCATTTTATTTTACTGTTTTCAATTTGATACATATTCTCCCACTCAAAATTAAAATCACTCACTTCTCTACAGCACAAATCCAAATTACAACTAGGTAAAGGCCCATTTTCTCAAAGCTAAGCCAGGCTTACATGCTGTGAAAGCAAGATTGAAAATCATATATGCAAGGAAGGCACTAAGTGTTAAGATAAGTAACAAGTGCTAGGTAATACAAAAACCTTTGAGACATATGCCTCTCATCAGAGAATTTACATGTCACTCGATAAAATAAAATAAAAACTTATGGAATAATAGACAACAATACAACCTTGACCTTTAAAACAAGGAGAGGAAATCCAGTCTTGAATGGTGACATGAGAATGTTTCAAAAAGAAGCTGGATGTAGAAGAATGATCTAGACTGGAGTGAGATGGGTAAGAGAAGTGCTTGATGAGTGGGGAAAATGTAAAAACATGAAGGAAGAAATGTGTCTCAGGTGCTCAGGCAACAAAGAAAGAAGACGTATGAACAGCACTGAAGATGTATACAAAGAGATCAGAGGAGTTGTGAAGCAACAGAAAGGTAAGTTGAGGCAAGATTCATAGACCCAACCACTGACATTTAGTCCTTTTCCTACAGCCTAGCAGTTCTCGAACCATTTTATGTCAGGACTGATAGATGATGTTCAAACACTCCCACAGGTGTCAGCAGTTATGCAAAATTTCTGTTTTCTTACCTCTAACTCCAGTCCTTTCTCCACCTCTCAGAAAGCACATCATATCAGTGGCTCCATGTACCCTGACTCCACTCTAACACATTAGAGTGCCTTCTGACATAAATGAATCACAAATTTATATCTCCAGTCTAGACCTGTCTTCTGAACTCTATACTTTTGTAACCAACTATTTACTCAACATCTCTCCCTGGATACCCTAAACTCAATACTCGCAAGACATAACTCCTAATTCTTTCCCCAAAACCTGGGCCTCATCCATTATATCCTATATCAGAACAGAAGCTAAAAACCTAAGCATTGTCTTTGACACCTTTCTCTCCCCAGCACCTGATGGGCACACCATCAGCAAGTTCTATTGCTTCTGTTCCTAAGTATCTACCATATTCAGCCATTCCTGTGAAGGTGATAGCCTTCACAGCTATCACCCTTATCTTATCCAACATTTCTACTCATTCAGCTCTCACTTTAAATGTCACCTTCCCAGGAAGTCTATTGACATGCACTCCCCACCACCACCTAGGGTTTTTCATAAGACTGTGCTCCTTTCCTTCACAGGTATCTCTGTTTCTACGTACATATTTTTCTCATTATCTCGGTAATATCTGTCTCCCACTAGATTATAAGTGAACACATGGACTATATCTCTTTTTGCTCACCATGGTATCTTCAGAGCCTAGCATAACATTTAGCATATTGTAGTGACTTAATAGTTTTGGAATAAATGAATAAATATAGTAATAAGTATCTAGCGTTTAGTAACAGTAACAAAATACAGTTGGCACACCTTAGTGTTGATTGTGATACAACAAAGGGTTGTGACATTGCAGTTGAGAATCACTCTTTCACTCTTTTTTTTTTTTGAGACAAAGTTTTGCTCTTGTTGCCCAGGCTGGAGTTCAATGGCATGGCTCACCACAACCTCCACCTCCCAGATTCAAGCAATTTTCCTGCCTCAGCCTCCCAAGTAGCTGGGATTACAGGGATACGCCACTATGCCCAGCTACTTTTGTATTTTTAGTAGAGATGGGGTTTCTCCATGTTGGTCAGGCTGATCTCAAACTCCCGACCTCAGGTGATCTGCTCGCCTTGGCCTCCCAAAGTGCTGGGATTATAGGCGTGAGCCACCATGCTGGTCGAGAATCACTCTTATAGAAAATAAGTTAGTCATCAAGGAGGTAATTCAGCAAAAGCACCATTTAAATAATAATAAAAAAATAATAATTGCTAACATTTATCAAGTCTTACCGCATACCACCTCAGTAATTACTTTATATACAATATTGCAGTAAATTCTTGGAACAACCCTCTAGAGGAGGTAATATTATCATCTTCATTTAACTAGTGAAGAAAGCAAGTTAGATAGAAGTTAAATGATGAGCAAAGACACAAAACTAGGACAAGGATGCCTAAGCCAGACCTTGGAAGAATGAACTATGAGAATCAACACAGACCAAACTGTCCAATAACTGAAATATCCACTACCCATAAGACTCAGAAGGCTGATACCATAAGCAGAGAACATTCAGCTGGCTATGGGGTCATCCACCACGAGATGGAAACAAACTACCCTTCACAGGACGAGCGTGGAACCCCCCTCTGTCCCTGGGACTGATGGCTCCACGGAATTGGAGGATGAGAGTGGGTGCCTTAGGAAACATGTTCTAGTGACTGCTTCTGTTAGGAAGACTGGAGCTCTCAACAAATACAGTGAGATAAATTTTATAGTAAAATACTTATCATAACTGGCTTGCTATAAGAACTCAATAAATGTCAGTTATTATTATTGTCATGATTATTTAAATGCTAATTTTACTGAATTGCCTCCTTGATAAGAAACTTTTATTTTCTACAGTGATTCTCAACTTCAATGTCAAGGCAGTTTGATGTATCATAATCATCTGTGAGATGTACCATATGTAATTTATTACTTCTAATAAAAGCCAGAGGTTCATTAATACACTCATTCATTTATTCCAAAAATATTACGTCTCTACAATTTGCTAGGTGCTTGGCTAGCTTCTAAAGACACAATGACGAGCAAAAACAGACATAATCCATGTGTTCACAGAGCTTACAATCCAGTGGGAGACAGTTGCTAACAAAACAATCACACTAATAAATGTAAAATTGGAAATGGATAAGTACTGTGAAAGAACAGAACATGGCTCTATGACAAAGCCTGGGTCAGTTTAAGTCACACTGGGATAAAGCCACCCAGCATGAAAAGCACAGGCTAAACGTGAGCATTGTGAAGAGTCTCATAAAAGGTGTAAGGGTCACTAAGAAGAACAGTGCTTAGGAACAAGCTTAGAAGATGGAGCCCAGATAAGCCTAAGTTGTAACAGTCATTCATAATGGGACACTGAAACAGGTGAGGGTAACAGTCATTCATAATGAGACACTGAAACAGGTGAGGGTAACAGTCATTCACAGTGAGACACTGAAACAGGTGAGGACTATGTCTGGCCTCTCAGGGGGCCAGTAGTAAGACCAGTGTAGCAAGCTCCCACCCAGCCCACTTGCTATTACAGGAGCTTCCTCCACACCCAGTATCACTGCTAGTGGAAATAGAGACTAAACATTCCCACCACCTACCCTGAATTCCCTGTTCCCTCCTCAGGAGAGGACACCTGGATCAGGTGAATTTATCTATAAAATCTATTTGCCTAGAGCTAATACATGTAAGTGAACATTTGCCTAAAGCAGCTTTATCTGAAACCAAATTTGACGAAAACCAATTTACGTTCCTATCACATGTGAATTCTTATAAATTTCACAAACATGAATTTTTATGTTAGTAGTACCATTAGGGGAAATTACCATTAAGTAAACTGGCCATTAGGTAAATTGATTTTAGAATAATTTATTCTGGGCAAACTTGAAACACCTAAGCCCAATCTACAGCCGTTCAAAAAGGTAGATGGGATGGCTCTGTGTCATAGGGCTTTCTCTCACTGTCAATAAAGCCCTAGAAAGCTAATATATCCAGGGTCACCCTCCTACCTTCCAAAGCAACTAGTGAACTTCAAAATTAATCAACTTATCCTGTGCTAGCATAATTCCTCTTACATTCTCCAACTCTACAATGCCCACTAGGGCTGAAAGAGCTTCCTGGCCACCATCATCATGAAGCTGCCTTTATCAAATTTTTAATAAGCTCAGTTCATGCAGGTATCTAGAAGGCAGCACCACTCTAAACACTTTAAAAGTGTTCTTCAAACTTGAGGGGCACATGAGTCAACTTGTCAAAATGCAGGTTCTGATTCATAAGGCCCGCTGGGGTCTGAAATATGGCATTTCTAATAAGCCCCAGGTGATGCTCTTGTTGCTGGTCTGCAGCCACACTATGAGCAGCAAGGTCTTACGAGATCAGTACAGTTGTTAAGATGTGCAGGTTGAACTGGAGATGAAACTTACTAGACATTAGAAGGTATTCTTCTCTGATCTTGGACATAAAAATGCAAGAAGGTACCGGAAACTTACTCATATGTTCATGGAGTTTGAAACAGTAATGAAAACTTTATCTGTGACCAGAGTTTGCCAAGCAATGGCTCTTAAACATTAAGAAAGCTTCAAAAGTCAAGTTCCCTAAAAAGGTGATTTCTACGATTAGATATGATTTGTCCCCACCAAAACTCATGTTGAAATTTGATCCCCAGTGTGGGGGTGTTGGGGAGTGGGGTCTATTGGAAAGTGTTTGGATCATGTGGGTGGATCTCTCATAAATGAATTGGTGCTGTCCACACGGTAATGAGTTCTCGCTATCCTGAGACTGGATAAGTTCTCACAGGAACAGTGATGCATTGTGAAAGAGTAATTGTTTTCCATACAAGGAATTTTACAAGTCACATAAAATATATCCCTACCTACCTTGGAAATGCATTCTTAAGAAAAGAGTTCCCCCCTTTTTATTACACCAAGAGTCTACAAAAGCTATTTCAGGAGTTGAGCATGGTGGCTCATGCCTGTAATCCCAGCACTTTGGATGGCTAAGACAGACAGGCAGATCACCTGAAGTCAGGAGGTCAAGGCCAGCCTGGCTAACATGGTGAAACCCTGTCTCTACTAAAAATACAAAAAATTAGCCAGGCCTGTTGGCACACACCTGTAATCCCAGCTGTTCGGGAGGCTGAGGCACGAGAATTGCTTGAACCCAGGAGGCAGAGGATGGAAGAGAGAGCAAAAATAAGATCAGGGATTACTGAGGTGGCGTTCTCCATCCCTTCTCTTTCTTCTACAAAGAGACCCACAGGAACACACCTTCTCACTTCAGTGATTCAAAAGCAGTTTCTCAGTTGAGGCCTGGAAAAAAGCCTTTACAAATTACTGCTTTCTTTAATTACAAAATGAAAAATAAGAACTTCACAGTGAAGAATCCTGGCCATCTCCACCTTAGCCAAGCAATGAAGGTTAACTAACATCACCAATAATAAGACATATCAGTATCAGGAATCCTTTGACATAATGCACAGAGAAAAGACAACATCATTTCTATGGTATTCTTGTCAGAAAAAATAATATTACTTAATCATGAGAAAATGTCAGAAACTCAAACTAAGAGTCATTCTACAAAATAACTGGCCATAGTCTTGAAAAGTGTCAAAGTCATGAAAAACAGGAAAGTCTGACAAATTGTAACATTTTTGAGATTAAGAAGAAATAGCAACTAAATGAAATGTGGGGTCATCGACAAGATCCTGAAACAGAAAAAAATCCTATATTCATTAAAAAAAAACTAGTAAAATTAAAACAAGGTGTGGAATTTGATTAATAGTCCTGCAGCAATGTTAATTTCCTGATTTTCATAACTGTATCATGGTTATGTAAGATGTTAATATTAGAGGAAACGGTGAGAGATATACAAGACTTGCTGTATCATTTTTGCAACTTCCTTTTAAGTCTAAAATTAATTTCAAAGAAAAGTTAAAAAAAAAATCACTGTCTTCTCTCCAAAGATGCCCATCTCAGAAAACCAAACCAGTGATTGACATCTCAATGGGAAAACTTATTTTATCTTTTGTACTTGCAAAAAAGGAAAGACTGGATCTTTTGGACATTCTCTTTTGAATCCTATTTATTTTTCCACTCAAATCTTGGCTCATGGTTCTCCTCATCCTCCTCAGGGATTGGGTTATTCATATAATAAATCAAGAGAAGTCATCCACTCACCCAGGTAAAAGTATGAAATCCACCTTCTACTTGTCACAGTTGCAGAAAACTGAAACCTTAAGAACAGATAGAAAGTGAGATACTAAAACTGACTGAAAGAAACTGACTGAAAAAGAAAAAAGATGAAAAGCATTTTTTTTCTTTCTTTAATTAAAAAAATAAAACAGCAATAAAAATATTCTGCTGTCCTACATGAGATTGGGTAGACATGTGAGAGAGGGAAGGCCAGAAGGCAGGCTGAAGTAAGAATATAGATTATAAATTACTGAGTAAGAGGAACCCCAGACAGTTCCACAGAGCGCTTTCCTGCAGCAATCCCAAGCAAGAATTGAGCATGCACATGGTCCCTAGGTCAAATTTTAGACAAGTACTAGGAAAATGGCTCTTCATGCCAGTCATTAAAGTAACGACAAACTTGAGAGTCTTTTCAATTATTAACACTCTTCTGAGTTTCTAGTGTTTGCAAGTTAGATGTGCAGACTAAATTTCAAATATGGCTGATTTAAATAGATATTCTAAGAGACCATGCAAGATAAACAAGATAACAAGATATTCAGAATATTTTAAATCATGCCCTTTGGACTTAGAACAGAAAGTGTGGGATTTAAGCATTGACAATTATTGAGTGCCTACTATGTCCCAGACATTGTCTTAAATCCTTAAAATATGCCCATTAGGCAGATATGATTATACCTAGCTTACAGATGAAGAAGCTGAAGTTCAAAGATATAAAATTATCTAAGAAGACACAACCAGTAAGTGGTAGATCCAAGATAGAAACCCAAGTTTATATAACAGTAAAGATGCCCTTTCTGCTCCATGATGCTATGTCTGGGATGTTGTAGAGGAAACAAAGTTTCTAGCACCGATAAACAGATACTGAGACTGTTGTGAATAGGTAGCACAGAGGCAGGAGCAGTTAGCAATTTCCCTTTGGGATTAAGATATTTTTAATGTATGGTGCCCATCACAACAGACAGAAGTCATTTAAACAGTTTCGCACGACCTTATCACTCTCCCCACAGAGAAGATTGTGTTTTAAAAAATAAGGAAGATGGTACACATTAACTCAGCATGGAAGAGAATCATAACCAATTTACTTACCTTCTCAGCACAGAGCTAGGACTTATTCCCAGCCTTTCTTACTAATAATACTAGGTGTGGTCATATGCTTGAGTTCCAGCCAATGGAATGTCAGCAGAAGGAACTGATATCCGTGTACTGCTTCCAAGGCTGACCCTAAACCTCCTACAGGCAATCCTTCTCTTTCTGATTGCTGGAATGAAGACAACCCTCAGAAACACCTGGAATACCACATGTTGAAGATGGCAGAATGACAAAGTGGACAGAGTCAGGGCCTCTGACTCTCCAAGAGAAGAAGAGTTTCCCAGGACAGATACCCAGAAATAACTGCATTGCTCTTTTATGTAAGCAACATATAAATATGGTACATCCCTAGCTAAAACTTTCAATGAGGACTAGTCCCCAATTATAAGCCTCAAAGATCCCTCCAAGCCATACAGAAAGACTTACTTTCTTCTGCTTCATTTGATAACACAGTAATGAATACTGACAGTACCTACGGAGCTTTGGCACAAGAATAAAAACATAATTTTATTTTGACACCGGTCACCCAGGCTCTTCCGATCACAGTCCAGGGGGTCCATGGAATTGGAAATTAGACATTAATGTTCATGTCTTGGCAGGCACTATTAGAATCCCCATCTTACACATGAAAACATTTAGACTCAGATAAACTAAGCCATGGTTCTTTCTGCACTTCCATTGCAAAATCAGGGCTGTGTCTTGGCAATTGCAGCATAAATCTCTTAAAGTTATTAGAGTTAAACTAACTGCCAGTAAGCAATAGAGCCAGATCTGAAACTCAGATCTTCGGGTGAATGTGTTATTGCATATGGAAAACATTTAACACACAAAAGTATACCTTCAGCAAATGTTAGTTCCCGTCCATTCAACTCGGCTAAATATAATCTCTCTACTGACACTCCTCCATGGGGAGTGGGATACTCTGTCCCACTCCTACATGCAAAGGTCTGATATGGTTCCCACCCAAATCTCACCTTGAATTGTAATTCCCACATGTTGTAGGAGGGACCCAGTGGGAGATAATTGAATCATGGAGGAAGTTTCCCCCAGACTGTTCTAGTGGTGGTGAATAAGTCTCATGAGATCTGATGGTTTTATCAAGGGTTTCCACTTTTGCATCTTCCTCATTCTCTCTTTGCCTGCTGCCATTCATGCAAGAGGTGACTTGCTCCTCCTTGCCTTCTACCATGATTGTGAGGCTTCCCCAGCCATGTGGAACTGTAAGTCCAATTAAACCTCTTCCTTTTGTAAATCGCCCAGTCTCACATATGCTTGAAAACGGACTAATACACAGACCTTGTATTTTCCTCTGTTTAGTGTACTATTTTCCTTTGCTGTTCATTTATGACCCTTGTCACTGACAAAACTGTTCTCTCCAGCATTCCAGGACAAGCTCTTAGGTGTACCACCAGGGAGCATACCCCTCACTGCAAACTGGACCTGCTTTAACCGTCTTTACTCACACTGTATAATTCATACATTGAGTATAATTACTACAAGACCAAGGTCTTTAAGCAAAGCTGAGCATATAAGACTTCCAATGATCTTACCACCTCCAATTTTCCAGCTTCATCTCCAACCTTTACCTTCCCAACCTGCAATGGTAACCACTGTTCCCAGTGACTAGAATGTTCTTCTACTCCTGGATACCTGGCAAATCATACCCACCCTTCAAGACTCACCTCCAGCACCCACAAGAAGGACTGTAAGAACTACCTAACTACCCCTGACACTGGTGAACTGTCAAAATCTGCCAAAAATCAAGCTCCACAATTCTCATTTTAAATAGATGAATCTGTTAAAATTATCTGAGGAGTTTCATCCATCCACATCTGCAGGCCCTGGGCATACCTACCCCAAAATTAACTGCTGCTCTAGAAAAAGGTTTCCTGTTTCAGAAAAAAAAAAAAAAGTTTATCGCATTCATTCAACCAAAATATATTACATTTATGCCATATCATGCCCTGCCAGGGAATGAAGGTAGAAAATATAATCACCTGGTTGCTAATGGCTTCCATCTGCTATACCATCTATTAGATTTCTGTGAGGACTTCATGTCTATTACCCAAGTGTTCTCTGAGTCCTAACTATGCCAGTTTACCAAGCCATTCCCTTGAGCTTACCTCTTCAACTTCTACATGTCTCCCAGAGTCTTTCTGCCTGGTTTCCAACCTACTATTTTGTTTATGAATCATTCTCATATGTGCTCCCTGATGCTCAGTCTACTCTTCACTGTCAGTGATCATCTGCTCCTGTCCACTCCTAGACTGACTTGGAGACACTCAGAGACCCAGTATGAACCTAACTAAATGCAGTGACCTGACTAAGCACTTTAATATCCTTGGTAGAAGTCTCTTAGAAGAAAAGAGAAAAATGGAAAAGAACTGGACGTATTACTACTGCCTACCCAGCGGGAGCTAGCGAGAGGTCCTCAGCTAATCTCTTTGAGGGCATTAAATAAGAGCTTTCTGATGGCTCGTCTTCATTTGCTAAGCAAGTGTTCCCTAGTAACATACAAATGAACAAGAGAGCAGCCCTGGTATTCAGATTAAGCAATATGTGAATCACTGCAGAACCCAGGCTGAGCTTGTTGGTACATTAAGTTATTGCTGCCCTTTTAAAAAATTTAATTAAAGTGTTTGAACATTATCTCACTTTAAAGATTTAGCTGCTGAGGCTCAATTAAAATTCCAAAGTGTCAGAGTGAGAAAAAGCCCCAAGTGGAGATCTAACTTCATCCTGAGTTTTAAACATACGAAAACAGTTGGACATTTTACAATCACAACAATTCCTTTTGGAGATGGACATTATTACCCTACAATCAATTCAAGATGTTTTACAATCCCTCTGCCAGAATGTGAAACCCTTGTGTACTTCATATAAGGAGCTGCTTATGAGCTGATAATACTCACTGCAGAAGAATGAATACATCCACACCTTCCCCAACCTCATCATAATCATACTTAAGCTCAATCAGGTGCTTGACACATCTTACTGTAGTGTGGGAGTCTGAGAGCAAGTTGCTCAGTGGTAATCTCTCCCAGAAATGAGGCTGGCTAGTAATTTGTATTTAGAGACAGGTGGAGGAAGCAGAAGGGTAGAGGAGGGAAAGGAGTAATGCATCATGCCTTTGTCTTTGATGTCATGCCCAGAATCCTTCACTCCCTCCACCTACCTCTGCAACACAAAACTTCTCCACCTAGCAAACTCTGACTTATGCTTCAAATCCCAGTTTAAATGCTATCTCCTCTATAAAGCCTCCTTGACTTTTCCTGGAAGGGTTAATGGCTTCCTTCTCTTCCTTCTTCTCAACAGGGCAAATATTGATGAGGCATCTACAAGATGCCATGCATTGTTCAAAGTGCTTGGGATATGGCAGTGAACAAACCAAATAAAGTTTCTGCACTTGAATTGTTTAACAAAAAAGATAATGAAACAATAAATATATATTGTATTCAGTGACAAGTTCATAAAACATAAGTCAGGGTAATGGAGATAAGAGCATGGCAGGGGCAGAGAGCGGGCTATCCTAGAGACAGCTATCAAGGAAGGCTTCTCTAACAAGGTGTGAATCTGTGAAAGGAGATCTGAATAAGTAATCGGCGAGTCTGACGAGGAAAATGGTATTCTATTCTTTGACAAGAGAAAAAGGTACAAAGAGCTTGGGGCAGGGGCTAACAGAAGCTGGACATACCTGTGAACAACAGGGATCCCATTGTGGCCGAGCTTAGTGACAATGCAGTAGGGGCAGGAGATGAGGCCAGAAGGGCAGGCAGGAGCCAGATCCCATAGAAACACAGCCTTGGCAAGGCCTTTGGATTTTGTTATGAATTAGTGGAGAAGCAATTTAAGAGTGCTAACCAAAGGAGTGACATGATATTACTCATTTCTTCTATAATACATATTATGGTGTGCTGTAACCGCTGCGTCCTCTGTCTCTCACAAGGGTGCATCTCAATCTACCCAGCTCCTAGAACAGCACCTAGTTTACGATAGGTATTTAATAACATTTGAGAGAAGAAAAGAGCAGAAGGAATAAAAGACCCTAAACTGACCACATGCATACAGAGTATACAGGACTGTCTGCCTTCCACCAATTTTTGTCAGGGAAGGATTAGTCTCATAAATTCTATATATACCTGTGGTTAACTTACATCAGGCTTTCAAAACATCACTGTTCACCAAGCACAAGAATAAGCAACTATTCTAGTCTCTCCGAAACAACAAAGCATTAAGAATTGATACTGGAAGAAGTTGCTCAAAATTCCTGCAACCAGAAATGTGGGGCCCTCAAATTAGCCTTCGAAACTGACACAGGTTCCAAATTCCACTGCCACTACAGTCTAGATTGAGAACCTTATCTCACTCTCCTGTAAGACCTACTATAGATCCTCCTGAGATTTGCCTGAAAGGAGCTCAAGGAATCAAGTGAATCATTTATTTGTCCCCTAGGCACCATACAACTATAGTTAATAACTCTTTATGTCCCCAGAGTCCTCTGAAAGATGAAAAATGAAACTATTTTGAACCCTGGAGTTGCTATGCTTAGCATATTTCAGATCCTTTGCAAAAAGATCTCTACAAATTCTCATGGCTTTCTTCCAGTTTAAGGTATCTGAATTTCAATCAGATAACCCACTCATTTCTGGGGTCTACATTGGCTTAAAGAAGGGGAACTTATCAATAAAGCCTGAACGTTGTATTTTTCATTTACTGGACAGCTCAGAGGTTATCATACCCTCATCTGAAACTTTTAGACAATTTAAAAACCCTCGTGTAACAATTTAGAAACAGGCATTGCAGTTGTCCAGTCCTTGTTTCTGTCTCTGAATTTTGACAAGTAGAGAGCCCCCAGGCACTGCCCTCGGTGTACCACAGGCCCAATTGGACAGCTTTGCAGCATTTAAACAACAGCCTCTATCAGGAGATGTCTTATTGCTGACCTCAGAAAGACAAAGTACAGGTACCAATCATGAATGAAACACTGTAACTGGGTTAACCCCCACCAAGCCTTGCTTCTCACTGCCTGTTCTCTGACAACCTCACCTATTCCTCTCTATTCAGGTGTCCAAGACTCTGCTGCTTTTGTCTAGGCTGAAAGTCCAGCATGGCCTTGAATCAGTGCCGTACATGCAGCATTTTTCAGTGTTTTTAGCATGGTAGGTCAACTAAATAGCATTAAAAATAACTCCAAAGCACTGCATGATAAAAGTACGTTTGGGAAATACTGGGCAAGTAAGTTTAAAGAGCCAATAAAATATACTGGTTAAGAAAATGTGCTGAGGAGCCAGATACCTGAGTTTGACTCTGAGGTCCATCACTTTACCAGCTGGGTGACTGTTGGCAAAGCAACCAACAATCTGTGCTTCAGTTTCCTCATCTGTGAAGTGGGGGTAATAATACCTTATTGCTTTGTACAGATAAATGCTACCACGCATTTGAAGTACCTAGCACAGGGCCTACTACTTTATTACATGATTTGAAGAGCTCTCAATATGCTAACATTTATTGTGATTTTCCAAGAAAGAGAGTCATGCTTTCCAAATGTATTAAATCTTATAACTCTTCTTTTCTACGGGTGGCTTACATGCCCAGTGGCCCTTGGGACCTATTTGGGGAAGTTTCCCAAGCTAGACAATGATATGTGCCCTAAGTCAGGCTAGAATTACATCAATCTCAACATATCCAACTCAGCAAAACAGTAATTACTATCACAAAGTAATACTAAAGGTAAGAGATGAAAAACGCTATTTAAACATAACTCACCAGTTAAAATTATTAAATGTCTTTCCAATCTGATTTTAAATTCTTCAAATTTGATTTTGCATTGTGGCTCTGCCATGTCATATCTGTATGACTTTGGACAAATTACTCAACATCTCTGAACAGCAGTTTCCCAAGTCCAAAGATTAAAAAAATAGCAGGGGTTGCTTCTCTGATATGGGATAAAACAGACTTTAAACCAACAACATTAAAAAACGACAAAGAAAAGCATTAACATATGCAGAAGAGTTCAATTCAACAAGAAGACTGACTTATCATAAATAGATATGCATCCAAAAATGGAGCACCCAGATTCATAAAACAAGTGATTTTATATCTACTAAAAGACTTAGAAAGCCACACATAATAATTAGGGACTTCAGCACCCCACTGATAGTATTAGATCACTAAAAAAGAAAACTAACAAATAAATTATAGACTTAAATTCAGTACTTAACAACTGAAACTAATAGATGTCTACAGAATACTCCATCCATCAAACAGAGAATACACATTTTTCTCATCTGCACATGGGACATTCTCTAAAATCAACCACATGCTTTTCGATGAAGCAAGTAAAGGCAATGATACTCTCAGGCCACAGTGGAATAAAAATAGAAATCAATACCAAGAAGATCTCTAAAAATCACAAAACTACATGGAAATTAAACAACTAGTTCCTGGCCAGGTGTGGTGGCTCATACCTGTAATCCCAGCACTTTGAGAGGCCAAGCCAGGTGAAATCACAAGGTCAGGAGATCAAGACCATCCTGGCTAACATAGTGAAACCCTGTCTCTACTAAAAATACAAAAATTAGCTGGGCTTGGTGTTGCATGCCTATAATCCCAGCTACTCAGGAGGCTGAGGCAGGAGAATTGCTTGAACCAGGAAGTTGGAGGCTGCAGTGAGCCTGGATCGCACCACTGCACTCCAGCCTGGTGAGAGAGTGAGACTCCATCTCAAACTAAAACAAACAAACAAACAAAAAAATCAACTAGTTCCTAAATGACTTTTGAATAAATAATGAAAGTAAGGCAGAAATCAAAAAAAATTATTTAAAACAGAGACACAACATATCAAAATATCTGGGAGGCAGCAAAAGCAATATAAAGAGGAAACACCTACATCAAGAAGTTAGAAAGATCTCAAATCAACAATCTAACATAACAGTTAGAGGAACTAGAAAAGCAACAACAAACTAACTCCAAAGTCAGCAGAAGAAAATAAGTAACTAAAATCAGGAGAGAACTGATGGAAATTGAGATCCAGAAATCCATACAAAGGATCAACAAAACCAAAGACTGTTTTTTTTTTTTGAAAGGATGAAGACGACTGATAGACCTCTAGCTACACTAACAAAGACAAAAAAGAGAAGATCCAAACAAGCACAATCCAAAATCACAAGGGTGACATTACAACTGATATCAAAGAAATACAAAAGATCCTCAGAGACAATTATGAACACCTTCATGCACACACACTCAAAAATCTAGAGGAAACAGATAAATTCCTGGGCACACACAACTTTCCAAGATTGAATTAGGAAGAAATTGAAATCCTGAACATACCAACATCAAGATCTGGAATTCAGTTGGTTAAAAAAATTACCAACCAAAAAAAAAACCCTGGAGCAGACAAACTCACTGCCAGATTCTACCAAACATACAAACAAGATTTGGTACCAATCCTACTGAAACTATTTCAAAAAATAAATTAGGAAGAACTCCTCTCTAACTCATTCTAAGAAGCCAACATCACCCTGATACCAACATCTGGCAAAGACACAACAAAAAATGAAAACTATAGGCCAATATCACTAATGAACACAGATGCAAAAATCCTCAACAAAAAAACTAGCAAACTGAAACTAGCACATCAAAAACTTGATGCTTCATGATCAAGTGGGCTTTAATCTTGGAATGCAAGGTTGTTTTAATGTATGCAACTCAATAAATGTGATTTAACACATAAACAAAACTAAAAACAAAAACCATATGATCATCTCAATAGATGTAAAAAAGCCTTTTGGTAAACTCCAATATCCCTTCACGATAAAAACCTTTAACACGCTAGACATCAAAAAAATTGGACATCAAAGTAGTAACAGCCATCTATGACAAACCGACAGCCAACAACATTCTGATCAGGTAAACACTGGAGGTATTCCCTTTAAGAACTGGAACAAGACAAGGATGCCCATGCTCACCATTCCTATATAACATAAGACTGGAAGTTCTAGCCAGAGCAATATAGCAACAGAAATAAATAAAAGGCATCCAAATACGAAAAGAAGGATTTAATTCTCTCTTTGTTGACAACATGATTTCATACCTAGAAAACCCTTAAGACTCCACTAAAAGACTCCTATAACTGATACATGACTTCGGTAATCTTTCAGGATATATAATCAATGTACAAAAACCAGCAGCATTTCTATATACCAATAATGTTCAAACTGAGGGTCAAATCAAGAACTAAATCTCATTTACAATAGCCACTAAAAAATAAAATACCTAGGAATAAATCTAACCAAGGTGAAAGATCTCTATAGGGACAACTATAAAACACTGTTAAAAGAAATCATAGATGACACAAACAAACAGAAAAACATTCCATGCTCATGAATGGAAAGAATCAACATTGTTTAAATGGGCACATTGCCCAAAGCAATCTATAGATTCAATGCTATTCTTAACAAACTATCAGTGTCATTTTTCACAGAATTGGAAAAATTACTAAAATTCATATGGAATCAAAAAGAGTCCAAATAGTCAAAACAATACTAAGCAAAGAGAACAAAGCTGAAGGCATCATATTACCTGACTTCAAACTAAAATCAGGAGAGAACTGATGGATACTGAGATCCAGAAATTCAGAAAAAGGATCAACATAAAGGTATAAGCTATAAGACTGTAGTAACAAAAATAGCAAGGTACTGGTATAAAAACAGACTTATAAACCAATGAAACAGAATGAAGACCCTGAAAATAAAACTACACACCTACAATCAACTGATCTTTGATAAAGCTAACAAAAATAAGCAATGGGGAAACGGCTCCCCATTCAATAAATGCTGCCAGGATAGCTGACTGGCCATATGCTGAAGAATGACACAGGACCCCTACCTTTTACCATATATAAAAATTAAGATAAAGGACATAAGTGTAGGACCTCAAATTATAAAAATCCTAGAAGAAAAACTAGGAAATATCATTCTGGACATCGACTTTGGCAAAGAATTTATGGCTAAGACCTCAAAAGCAATTGTAGCAAAAACAAAAATTAAGAAGTGGGCCCTAATTAAACTAAAGAGCATCTACACAGCAAGAGAAACTATCAACAGAGTAAAAAGACAACCTACAGTAAAACAACCTACAGTGATTCTGAGAATCACTACAGAATGGAAGAAAATATTTGCAAAGTATGCATCTGACAATGATCTAATAACTAGAATCTACAAGGGACTTAAATCAACAAGCCTAAAACAAATAACCCATTTTAAAAAATGGGAAAAGGACATGTACAGATACTTCTTAAAAGAAGACATTCAAGTGGCCAAAAGACATAAGAAAAAATGCTCCACATTACTAATCATTAAAGAAATGCAAACCACAGCTGGGCATGGTGGCTCATGCCTATAATACTAACACTTTGGGAGGCCGAGACGGGTGGATCACCTGAAGTCAGGAGTTCGAGACCAGCTTGACCAACATGGTAAAAGAAACCCTGTCTCTACTAAAAATACAAAAATTAGCTGGGCATGGTGGTGGGCACCTGTACAACTACTCGGGAGGCTGAGGCAGAAGAATCATTTGAACCAAGGCGGCAAGATTGCAGTGAGCCAAGATCACGCCACTGTACTCCACCCTGGGCAACAGAGAGAGACTCTGTCTAAAAAAAAAAGAGAGAGAGAGAGAGAGAGAGAGAAATGCAAACCAAAACCACAATGGGCTACCATCTCACACTAGTCAGAATGGACACTATTAAAAAGTCAAAAAAATAACAGATGCTGGCAAGGTTGTGGAGAAAAAAATAACATTTATACACTGCTGGTAAGAACATAAAGAATATAAATTAGTTCAGCCACTATGCAAGGCAGTTTGGCGATTTCTCAAAGAACTTAGAACTACCATTTGGCTCAGAAATCCCTTTACTGGGTATATATCCAAACGAAAACAAATCTTTCTAACAAAAAGACATGTTTATTACAGCACTAGTCACAAAAGCATGTTCATTACAGTTCACATGTTTGTTGCAGCACTAGTCACACAGCAAAGACATGGATATAGGTGCCCACCAATAATGGGCTGGATAAAGAAAATGTGGTATATATATACTATGGAATACTGTGCATCCATAAAAATGAATGAAATCATACCCTTTATAGTGGTAAAGGATGTAGCTGGAGAACATTATCCTAAGTTAATTAAAACAAGAACAGAAAACCAAATACAGCATGTTCTCACTTATAAATGGGAGCCAAACATTGGGTACATATGGACACAAAGATGAGAAGAATAGACAGTGGGAGCTGTTTAGAGGGTGGAGGCAAGGGCTGAAAATCTTCCTATTAGGTACTGTGCTTAGCACCTGGGTGACAGGATCAATCATACTCCAAACCTCAGTATCACACAATATACCACTGTAGTACACCTGCATACATATACCATGAACCAAAAATGAAAGTTGAAATTAAAATAAAATACCTATCATATCTTGATAGTGATTGATAAAGACAAATGATATAATGAATGTAAAATAGTTAATATATTCTAAGAATCAATCATATTTGCTTCCCTTTTCATCATGTCTCAAGAGAAGTGCAAATTCAGCCTGAAAGCTGATACCATTTAAGGGTAGATAGACCAACAGCTCCAGTTTTTAGCTCAAGATTCATCTGTGAACAATACTGGAGTCAAAAAGTGTGAAATGAATTCGTTTTCTCTTTTTAACAAATACATAACCATGTTTTGAATGCTGGAAATAGCTATGGAGCATTCCCACCTCTTGCTGGTTTTAATCAAGATAAACTCAATACACTGAATATGTAATATTCAGAAAGAGATCAATTATTCCATATCCCCAAAGCTGAGAGCTGAGTACCCAGAATCAAATCAGGGAAGAACTAAAAGAAACAAATGAGCCAGCAATGGTTTTTTACCACATCCTCTTCAAACTCATCATGTATATCTACTAACTATTTCTACAGGGCCAATTCTACTAAACCTAAAATGACTATACAGACTTTCCAGGAAATTTATTCTAGGATAATTTATGGTCCTATTTCCCAGTTAGTCAACAGCACATTCCAAGAATTCCATGATTTCAGAGACTAAATTCAACCTTCTGGACTAAGAATTGCCTCTAAAGTCAGCCTAAAATTATTTATCAGAGTATATGTTCCCCAGACTCTAACTTTAAAAAATATGGCCACCCATGGCCATTGGGAAAGTAAAATGTCCTTGGAGTAACTTGTGGAAAATATAATAAAACTTCAAAAATAAGCTCTATTTTGAAGGTATGATATATGGAATCAATTTAGCTTTCAGCTAGTTCCATCTCTTTGCTCTGCTATTTCCTTCATCCTTTCTCAATCTGAAGAGTGCCTAATCTAAACCATGATTTCTGAACTGACCTCCTCCTTTAACTAGCAACACAAATGCCAGCATGCTAAATGAATGTTTTGCACAACCACCTCTCTCTAAAAATAACCATCTTAGCATGTTGCTTTACTGTATAAAGAAGAATTAATACCAATTCATGTCAAAATATTCAAAAAAAAAAAAAATACCAATTCATGTCAAAATATTCAAAAAAAAAAAAACTGAATGAGAGGGAATTCTTCCAAACTCATTCTATGAGACAGCATTACACTGACAAAGCCAGATAATGATAAACATATACAAAATAACGAAAACAAAAATGATAACATAAACTACAGACCCATCATATCCCTTATGAACATAGATGCAAAAATTCTCAACAAAATACTAGCCAAGTGACGGCAGCAGTATATCAAAAACGATCCTTTACCATTATCAAGTGGGATTCACCCTAAGGATGTAAGGATGGCTCACCATATGCAACTCAATAAGCATAATACAGCACATGAACAGAATGAAGGAAAAAACATATGATCATCTCAACAGATGCAGAAAAAGTGTTTTATAACATTTAATATTCCTTTATGTTCAAAATTCTCAACAAATTAGGTATAAAAGGTACATACCTCAATATAATAAAGGTCACATATAACAAACCCACAGCTAATATCAAACAGAATGAGGAAAAGCAGAAACCTTTCCCTCTATAATCCAGAACAAGACAATCTGGAACAATCTGTCACCACTTTTGTTGAACATACTACTGGAAGTCCTAGCCTAAATAATAAAGCAAAATAAAGAAATAAAGAGCATCCAAACTAAAATGGAGAAAATTAAATTGTCCCTGTTTGCAGATAACATAATTTTATATTTTATATAAAACCACAGAGACATCACCAGAAAAACTATAAGAACTAATAAACAGATTCAATAACGTCTCAGACTATAAAATCAAGAGGCAAAATCAGTAACATTTTCATATGCCAATAATGAATTATTTGAAAGAGAAATCAAGAAAGCAATCCAATTTATAACTACAAAAATAATTACCCAAGAAAAAATTTGACCAAGGAGGTGAAAGATCTCTACAATGACATCTATAAAACACTGATGACAGAAATTGAAGGAGACACAAAAAATGGAAAGATGGTCAAATTTCATGGATCGGAAGAATTAATCTTGTTTAAATGTATATACTACTGAAAGTATTCTATAGATTCCATGGAATTCCTATCGAAATACTAAGGACATTCTTCACAGACATAGAAAAAATCCTCAAATTAGAATGGAACCACAAAACATCTGAAATAGCCAAAACAATCTTGAGCAAAAAGAAAGTTAGAGGCATCACACTACCTCACTTCAAAACATACTACAAAGCTATAATAACCAAAGCGACATGATACTGGCATAAAAACAGACATATGCGACAATGGAATAGGATTCAAAACAAAGGTGTCAAGTAAACACAATGAAGGCAGGACAGTCTCTTCAATAAATGGTGCTGAAAAAACTAGATACCAAAATGCAAAATAATAAAATCAGACCCTTACTTCTTACCATATACAAAAACTAACTTGAAATGGGCTAAAGTCATAAGACCCAAAACTATGAAAGTACTAAAAAAACATATGAGAAAGCTCCATGATAGCGGTCAAGGCAAGGATTTTTTGGGTAAAAGCTCAAAAGCATAATCAATAAAAGCAAATATGGACAAATAGGATTGTATCAAACTAAAGGCTTCTGCACATCAAAGGAAACAATCAACAGAGCAAACAGACAACCTACAAAATGAGAGAATATATTTGTAAATTATACATCTGATAAGGGGTTAATATAAAAGATATATAAGAAACTCAAAAAAACTCAATTAAAAAAAAAACAGTTATTTCTACACTGCTGGTGGGAATGTAAACCAGTAAGGCCGCTGTGGCAAAAAGTATGGAGATTCCTTAAAGAACTAAGAGTAGAACTACCATTTGATCCAGCAACCCCACTAATGGGTATCTACCCAGAGGAAAAGAAGTCATTTTACAAAAAAGAAACTTACACATGCATGTTTATAGCTGCACAATTAGCAATTGCAAAAATATGGAACCAACCCAAATGCCCATCAATCAACAAGTGAATAAAGAAACTGTGGTATGTATACTACAGAATGCTACTCAGCCATAAAAAGAAATGAAGTAACAGAATTTGCAGTAATCTGGATGAGACTGGAGACGTTTATTCTAAGTGAAGTAACTCAGGAATGGAAAACCAAACACTATGTGTTCTCACTGATATGTGGGAGCTAAGCTACGAGGATGCAAAGGCATAAGAATGATACAATGGACTTTGGGAACTTGGGGGAAGAGTGAGAGGGGTGTGAGGGATAAAAGACTGCAAATAGGGTGCAGTGTATACTGCTCATGTGATGGGTGCTCCAAAATCTCACAAATCACCGTCAAAGAACTTATGTAACCAAATATCACTGTACCCCAATAACTTATGGAAAAATGAAAATAAATAAAAAATGTTTTAAAGCCCAGTTAACAAATAGGCAAAAGACATGACTAGACATTTCTCAAAAGAAGACATACAAATGGGTAACAGATATATGAAAAAAAAAAAAGCGTGACATCACTAATCATCAGGGAAATACAAATTAAAACTACAATGAATACTCTCAAAAAATTAAAAGATAGCAAGCGCTGGCAAGGATGTGGAGAAAAAGAAATCCTCACACACTGCTGATGGGAATGTAAATTAGTACAGCCATTATGGAAAACAGTATGGAGGTTCCTCGAAAAACTACAAATAGAACTATCAGATGACCCAGCAATCCCACTACTGAGTACATATACAAAGGAAATGAAATCAGTATGTCAAAGTGCTATCTGAACTCCCATGTAATTGCAGCATTATTCACAATAGCTAAGATATGGAATCAATGTAAACATCTATCAGTGAATGAATACATTTAAAATATGTGGTATATATACACAATGGAATACTATTCAACCACAAAAAAGAATAAAATCCTGTCATTTGTGGCAACTTAGATAAACCTGAAAGACATTAAGTGAAATAAGCCCAGCAGAGAGACAAATACAACATGATCTCACTTATACATGGAATCTAAAAAGCTGTTCACATAAAAGTAGAGAGAAGAATAGTGGTTACCAGAGGATGGGCAGGGGAGGAAGCAAGGAAGGAGGGAAAGGGATTCATCAACTTTTACAAAGCTACAATTAGATAGGAAGAACAAGTTCTGGTGCTCTGTTGCATAGTTGGATAACTAAAGTTAACAATAATGTATTGTATATTTCAAAATAGCTAGAAGAGGCTTTTGAATGTTCTCATCACAAATTATAAATGTTTAAGATAATTGATATGCTAATTACCTTAATTTAAAAACATAATGTTTACATACATCAAAACATCACATTGTACCCCATATTTACAATTATGTGCGAGGCACTTTTTTTAAAGAATTTTAAATAATATTTGTTAATTCAGTTAGAATAACAATAATAAAACTACTTAAATAAAAACACTTTCACCAACACCCAAATCCCTACTCATTGGTAAAAATCTTCAAGTGCCCATCCAATCTTGTTTCAAATTCTTCAGGGGGAGGTGAAGCAAGATGGCTGAATAGAAGCCTACACCAATTATCTTCCCTGCAGTAACACCAAATTTAACAACTATCTATACACACATAAAAAAGCATTTTTATAAGTACCAAAAATCAGGTGAGCAATCACAGTACCTAGTTTTAACTTCATATCACTGAAAGAGGCACTGATGAAGGTAGGAAAGAGTCTTGAATTGCTGACCCCATCCCTCCCCCAGCCCCTAGCAGCAGCCACGTAGCAAAAAGAATCTGTGCACTCAGGAGAGAGACAGTACAACTATTGTGGGACTTTGCTTTGGAACTCAGTGCTGCCAATGGGCAGAACTCAGCCCAATGCCCACAGTGGGGGCATTTAGTCAAGCTCTAGCTAGAGGGGAATTTCCAATCCCAGTGGTCAGGTTCTGAGTTTCAGCAAGCCTTGCCACCATGGGCTAAAGTCTCTGGGTTCCTAAGTAAACACGAAAGGAAGTCTAGGCCACAGGGATTGCAACTTGTAGGCAAGTCTTAATACTGCGCCACACTCAGAGCCAGCTAACTTGGGGGCCATGGGACCTAGTTAGACAGCAGCCGGGGTGGCCAAGGGAGCGTTTGCACCAGCCCTTCCACAACCCCAGGCAGTGCAGCTCACAGCTTCAGGAAAGACTGCTTCCTTCTGCTTCAGGAGAGAAAACGGAAGAGTAAAAAGGACTTTGCCTCACAACCTGGATGTCAGGTCAGTCACAGCAGAGCAGGGGACCAGGCAGAGTCCTGAGGCCCCTATTCCAGGCCCTAGCTCCCAGATGACATTTCTAGATATACCTTGGGCCAGAGGGGAACCTGCTGACTTGAAATAAAGGACCCAGTCCAGGCAGTATTCATCACCTGCTAACTAAAGAGCCCATGGACCCTGGGTGAGCCTTGGATGAGACTCAGACATGCTGGCTTCAGGCATGACCCGGCACATTCACAGCTATGATAAGAGACTCCTGCTTGAGATAAGTAGAGGGAAGAATAAAAAGGATTTTCTCTTACAGCTTAGGTACCAGCTTGGCCACAGTGGGATAGAGCACCAAGCAGGCTATTGGGATCCCCAATTCCAGGCTGTGGCTCTTAGATGGTGTTTCTGGAACTATCCCGGGCCAAAAAGAAGCCCATTGCCCTGAAGGATGAGTCCTAGGTGAGGCAGCATTCACTACAAGCTGAAATGAAGAGCCCTTGGGCCTTAAGGGAACATTGGTGACAGCCTAGCGCAACTCCCCATGGGCCTGTGGTAGTGGTGGTGGACACAGGGAAAGATTCCTGCACCTGGGAAAAGGAGAAGGAAAACTGGAAAGATTCTTTGTCTTACATTAGGGGTGCCAGCTCAGTCACAGGTAGATAATGAACCAGGTAGATTTCTAAGGTTTCTGACTCCAGATCCTGGATCCCAGATGGAATCTCTGAACCAATCAGAGCCTGGGGGAACTTGCTGCATAGAAGGGAAGAACACAGATCTGGCTGGCTGCACCACCTGCTGATTGCAGAGCCCTAGGGCCCTCAGCAAACATAGGCAGTAGACAGGTAGTGGTTATAGTGGGCCTTGGGCAAGACCCAGTGCTGTGCTGGCTTCAGGCTGACCCAACACAGTCCCAGTGGTGGTGGCCATGGGGTTGCTTGTGTCTCCCCTCCCCCAGCTCCAGACCACTCAGAACAGAGAGAAAGACTTCATTTTTGGGGGGAGAAAATAAGGGAAGAGAACAAGAGTCTCAGCCTGTCAATCCAGAGAATTCCAAAACCACCAAGATGATACCTCTATGAGTCCACAAGAACTAAAGCATTACTGGGTTTAGGGTGCCTCCTGATGCAAATTCAGCTACAGTGAACAAAAACTTAGATCACAACACCCAAGTCCCTTCAAATACCTAGAAAGCCTTTACAAAAGGATAGGTACAATCAAGCCCAGACTGTGAAGACTACAATGAATACCTTCAGTGCCTGGGAACTAATGAATAATCACAAGCATCAGGACCATCCAGGAAAATATGACCCCACCAAAAAATCCTAAATCATATACCAAGGACCAGCCCCAGAGAGATAGAGATATGTGACCTTGTGGAGAGAGATTTCAAAACAGTTGTTTTAAGGAAACTCAAAGAAATTGAAGATAATGCAGAGAGGGAATTCAGAATCCTATCAGATTAATTTAACAAAGATTGAAATAAGAATCAAAGAGAAATTCTGGAGTTGAAAAATGCAATTAACATACTGAAGGATTCATCAGAGTCTTTTAATATCAGAATTGATCAAGCAGAAGAAAGAGTTAGTGAACCTGAAGACACAGTATTTGAAAACACAGAGCTAGAGGAGACAAAAATAAATAAAACAGTATGAAGCATACCTACAAGGTCTAGAAAATAGCTTCAAAATGGCAAATCTAAGAGTTATTGTCCTTAAAGGGTAGATAAAGAAAAAGGCAGGGTGAGAAAGTTTACTCAAAGGGACAATAACAAGGAACTTCCCAAATCTAGAGGAAGTTATCAATATTCAAGTGGAAGAAAGTTACAGAGCACCAAGCGAATTTAACTGAAAGAAGACGATTTCAAGGCATTTAGTAATCAAACTCCCAAAGGTCAAGGATAAAGAAAGGATCCTAAAGGCAACAAAAGAAACAACATACAATGGAGCTCCAACACATCTGGCAGCAGACTTTCTGGTGGAAACCTTACAGGCCAGCAAACAGAAGTATAACATATTTAAAGTGTTGAAGGTAAAAAATATTTTATTCTAGAATAGTATATCTGGCATGCATGAATGCATGCACACGTGCACACACACACACACACACACACACACAATTGCTTCATGTATTAGGCAATAAGTAATCACTGAAGGTACAAAACTCACTGGTATTAGTAAGTATATGCACACAAAAAAGCAGAATATTATAACGCTGTAATTGTGGTGAGTAAATTACTTATAATTTAACTAGAAAGACAAAAAGATTAACCAATCAAAACTAATAAGTATAACAACTTTTCAAAACAGACAGTACGATAATATATAAATAGAAACAAAAAGATTAAAAGTGAGAAGATAAAGTTAAAGTGCAGTTGTTATTACTTTTCTTTTTGCTTGTTTATGTAATCAGTGTTGAGTAGTGATCAGTTTAAAATAATGGGTTAGAAGATATTATTTGTAAATCTAAAAACACACAGCAGATACACAAAAAAATTAAAACATACCACCAGGGACCTTCACCAAAAGGAAGACAGGAAAAAAAGAAAGATGAAAGAGAACACCATAAAACAACTAGAAAATAAATAATAAAATGGTAGGAGTACATACTTATTTATCATTAACATAGAATGTGAATGGACTAAACTCTCTAATCAAAAGACACAGAGTGCCTGGCTGAAATGTAAAACAAAAACAAACACAAACAAAAACCATTGCCCTGAAGGATGAGTTACCTATAAGAAAAAAATATTGTACCTACAAGAAACATAATTCTGTTTTTCTGTAGAAACACAACCCGTTACCTACAAGAAACACAATTCACCTATAAAGACACACATAGACTGAAAATAAAGGAATAGAAAAAGATATTCCATGCCAATGGAAACGAAAAAAGAGCAGAAGTAGCTATAGTTATATCAGAGAAAATACATTTTAAGACAAAAACTATAAAAAACATGAACTTTATTATATAATCATAAAGATTCAGCAAGAAAATATAACAACTGTAAATATATATGCACCCAACACTGGAACAATCAGATATGTAAGACAAATATTATTAGAGCTAAAAACAAAGACAGACCTCAATACAATAACAGTTGAAGACTTTAACACCCTACTTTCGCATTAGATAGATCATTTAGATAGAAAATCAACAAAGAAACATCAAACTTAATCTGTACTGTAGGCCAAATAGATCTAATAGATTTTTACAGAACATTTCATCCAAAGGCTACAGAATACATGTGCTTCTCCTTGGCACGTGGATCATTCTCAAGGATATACTATATAATAGGCAACAAAAAACAAGTCTTAAAACATTTTTTAAAAAGCTGAAATAATATCAACTATCTTCTCTTATCACAATAGAAAATAACTAGAAATCAGTAGCAAGAGGAATTTTGGAAACTACAAACACATGGAAATTAAACAATATGCTCCTAAATGACCAGTGGACCAATCAAAAGATTAAGAATAAAATTTTCTATAATCCCAGCACTTTGGAAGGCCAAGGAGGATGGATCACCTGAGGTCAGGAGTTTGAGAACAGCCTGGCCCACATGGCAAAACCCCATCTCTACTAAAAATACAAAAGTTAGCTGGGCGTGGTGGTGTGTGCCTGTAATACCAGCTACTCAAGAGGCTGAGGCAGGAGAATCACTTGAACCCAGGAGGCAGAGGTTACAAAGAGCTGAGATCACGCCACTGCACTCCAGCCTGGGTGACAGAGGGAGCAAGCCACCTTTTAAGTCTCTTTAGTTTTCTTCTTTGAATAAACAAATGAGTTTAAGAATTTCACTTTTCTCCTAATTTTACATTCATTAAAAAGAAAACCACACAGCAGCGATTAACACATGACCTTATGGTGATGGGAAGACAATTGAGAGATCTAGGGACTGTGGCAATCTGAAAACTACATACCTATTTTTGATAAGAAGGTGGAAAGCTGGATTTGTAGACCAAATCATTCAATTTTCAAATGTTGGAAACTAACATAAAAAAAAAAAATGTGGAAGGATACTGTGGGAGCTATCACAACCAAGTAAAGCCCTTATACAAGCCAACTATGGTCTGCAGTTTCAACACTTAGTCACTGATTATTAACAAATCCAGACAGGATGCCTTTCACTCTCAACATCATCAGCCCCATCTCTTTGCAGTTCCTACCCTGCAGGCTGCATTTTCCTGCCACAGGCACCTCCTCATAGTTTCTCACTCCCACACACCACCTACTTCCCCCAACTTTGTGCTGCACCTATCTTCTTAGAGATGAGGCCCTCCACCTCTCAAGAGAGGATACTATTGGCTAGATAGCCTATAAAACAGGAGAAAATATTCACAAACTCTGCATCTAACAAGGGTCTAATATCCAGAATCTACAAGGATCTTAAATACATCAACAAGAAAAAAACAAATAATCCAATTAAAAAATGGACAAAGGGTCAGGCACGGTGGTTCACACCTATAATCTCAGCAGTTTGGGAGGCCAAGGCAGGCGGATCATGAGGTGAGGAGTTCAAGACCAGCCTGACTAACACAGTGAAACTCTATCTCTACTAAAAATACAAAAATTAGCAAGGAGTAGAGGTGTAGTTCCAGCTACTCTGGAGGCTGAAGCTGGAGAGTCACTTCAACCCAGGAGGCAGAGTTTACAGTGAGCTGAGACCACGCCACTGCACTCCACCCTGGGCGACAGAGCAAGACTCTATCTCCAAAAAAAAGGACAAAGGACATGAACAGACAATTCCCAAAAGAAGGCATACAAGCAGCCAACAAACAAAAAAACTCAACATCAGTAATCATCAGAGAAGTCAAACCACAATGAGATACCATCTCATACCATTCAGAATGCCTATTATTTTTAAACAGTCAAAAATAATAGATGCTAGTGAGACTGTGGAGAAAAGGACATGCTTATATACTGTTTGCAGAAATTTTATTAGTTTAATTGGAAATCATTTTGGAGATTTTTCAAAGAACTTAAAACAGCAGTACCACTTGACCCAGTAATCCCACTACTACCCAAAGGAAAAGAATTCATTCTATCAAAAAGATGCATATACTAGTATGTTCATCACAATGCCATTCACAGTAGCAAAAACATGGAATCAACCTAGGTGCCCATCAGTGGTGGACTGGATAAAGAAAATGTTGTACGTATCCACCGTGGGATACTACACAGCCGTAGAAAAGAACAAAATCATGTCCTTTGTAGCACCGTGAATACAGCTGGGGGCCATGATACTAAATGAATTAATACAAGAACAGAAAACCAAATATTGCATGTTCTTACTTATAAGTGGGAACTAAACATTGAATACACATAGACATAAAGGTGGGAGTAATAGACATTGGGAACTACTAGGAGGAGGAGGGAGAGAGGGGGGCATGGGCTAAAAAACTACCTATTGAATAGTATGCTCACCACCTGGGTGATGGGATCATCCAAATCCCAAAGTCATCCATATCTCCATATCCCTCAGCATCATGCAGTATATCAATGTAACAATTCTTCACATGTACCCCCGCATCTAAAAATAATAGTAATAATACATACATACATACATACATCCTAGTTCTGGCTATCTCCAGATGAACTGATAATACTTCTAAAGGTGAACTGCCAATTCACTCCTACCGAAGTATTATTATTATGTGTAATCAAGTCAAGAAGGGGGAAAAGGAGACATAAAATATCCTTTAGAAAAAAACAGATTGTGTGTATTTGCTCTAAAAAATGAAATTTTATAAATTTTTTATAAGTATAATTTTTATAAAGTTATATTTATAAAAAAACAGATTGCATGCATTTGTTCTAAAAATGTAATTTTAAATATAAAATGTAGTTTTATATATTATGAAATGATTTAGATTTCTAAGGAACACTTTTCATGGATGAGTAGACTTCCTTTGCACACAGCCTGCACTTAACAAGTGATTGTTGTTCTGAAATAATATGGCCTTGTATAAATACCACACTTTGTCATCTTGCACTCTCTCTCACACTGTGAAATCATCAAGAAAGCTATTGCTGTCAGCATCTCCTCATCTAAAACCACTCCCTTTCATCACCCTTAACTTACCAAATTTTAAATGCACTAGCTCTTAGTCTGTTCCCTAAATATACCAAACTGGCTCCTTCCAAGAGCCTTTGTACTTACTGTCTCAGTTACCTGGGACACTCATCTTCCTGATTTTTTTTCAAAGCTGTCTCTTCTTTGGAGTCAGCGCAAATGTCCCATCTTCATAAAGCCCTCTCCAGCTTCTCTTCTCTACTGACCTATCTCTTATCCCTCTGTTTTATTTTCTTCCATCACATGTATCATTAACTTTAATTTTGTCAAAATTTATCATCTAACTCCCCCCACTAGAATGCAAGCTCACTGAGGACAGCCCCCTTACACACCTTAACCACTGAAGAATCCACCAATGTTCCTAGCCCACATATAAGTGACCAAAGCAGATTAGTATCTAATGAATAATGAATGAACTATAATTTGACAGAGAAGTAAACATGTCCAGGGAGGATCTGTCTGGGCTCATGGGTATTCACTGGCAAAGCAGAGCCTTGAGCCCAGGTCTTCTGACTCCTGGCCCAGCATCACTGTCATTGTACCACCCTCATCAATTTTCTGACAGCCTGAGGTGCCTTTCACCCAGAAATCAGCAAGTCAGGGGTTAAATCTATCTTTCATCAACAACAAGATTCTATCCACATTTCTCATCACAGAACCAAATGAATGAATGCATGTTACCCAGAAATGCAAGTGTTTCACAAGTAATTCCAAAGGATGTTAAAGAAGACAGCTTTTTCAAATTCTCTAGGAGAATTTGATTGAACTTAAATGATTTTATCCATAAATATTAATGAAATTGTGACTTTTATAATAAAAAAGTAAAGGTTAATGGCTACATTAGCTGTTTTCTCATTTCTCAAACACTAGGCAATCCAAAATCTAATATGCACATATAAAAGCATGAGCAATTTGCCCGAAGCATTATATTCTATTGCTATGATACTACTTGTCTTCAATTAAGGTCAAAAGTCATCTGAACAGCTTCATTTCTTCTGACAAAGATTTAAATTTTACTTAATTAGTGTGTTCCTGAAAACATCCTCATTTTCTTGACATCAGATCCTTACAATCATTTTCATCTGTCTGAAAATTAGTACTTCCCTATGCACACCACAGCCTAACTGTCCATCCTCAAATATACATACTTTAAACTTTCCCTTGAAGCTGTATCTACACTCTGCTAGGCATAAAGATAAAAATGCTGAATACTCAGAATCCAGATGTCTTGTCTCCTAGCATTTGGCAACATCTCTAGATGACCCACATGGAGGTAGGGTGCCCTGCTCCCTGTATTCCTCCTGTCAGAGCACTAGCAATACTTGGGAGTATTTCTTTGACTGTCTCTACTTCTGTACGCGTCACAATTGTAGTCCAGCATCTATGACCACAAAGTATTTGATAGGTTTACACTGATAGTTCCTGAATGGTATTGAAAAGAGAGCTTACAGTCTACTCATAGTCCTAAGTCTAAAGTCTGTCTAATTATTCGTTTGAAGTGTGGAGACTTGCTTGCATACTTCAAAAGCAGTATGGATAGATTTTTCAGGGAAAGACTCCAATTTGCTCCCTTCCTTCCCAAATGACAGTAATTTAACAATTGAAAATATCAACTTTTTAATAATATAAGCCTATGTTGTATCTCATTGAGGAAAGAATTACCTAAGGAGAAAGTTTTTTCTTGGGTTGGCTTCCAACAAACCACCTAACATACTTCTGGAATTTTCTTCCCTTTCCTCCTACCCTCCATTCTGATATTCTCCAATCAATTTTATAAAAGTGCAAAATAATTTAAATATCAGCTTAAGTCATCTATAATTAGGAAGATAAATTTGCTTTTTTAGAAATTACAGAACACATTCCATTTGGGCAATTCATTGTTTTAGATTATCAATAACAATCTCTTTATGTGAAAAGCTAATTACATTTTCAAATGGTGGAAGGTCCCAACACCTACCTTCTTCCCTTATGAAGAATTTTAGGAGGAATTAGGAAATATCTACAGAAGCCATGAGGACAGGAAGGAAAATGACATTTACTAAGAGCCTTGATACATGAGACGTATGAGAAACTGCTCTTGTTTAATCCTCCCAATAATTCTGTGACGTGGTAATCAATTGATACCTTCACTTTACCTAGGAGGACATTGAGGCTGAGGTATATTAAAGATAACTGCTAAAGCTCAAACATCTAACAACTGATAGATCCAGGAAATAAACCCAAGTCTATCTGGCATCACAGTAGAAAGTTATTTCCACCATGAGAGCTCAGAAAACTGAAGAGTATCTTTTGAAACACAAAATTTTTGTTTTTTAAAAAAAAAGAAGATGCCTTCTTAGGAAGCCAAAAATGTCTTCATCTCCTCAGAGACGGATTCCATGAGAATTTTTTTCTTAGGGCCCTAGCTTTTAGCTTCCATCTAATTATGCTTCAACTTAATTTTATCTATAATTTAGAAATAAAATAAAAAAAACAGAAGATTTATAATTATATCTTACAGAGTTGCATATACTGGCAGAACGTTCAATTAGATTTAATCTGCATTAATTAAGCTTTCCATTTTAACAAAGCTCTATATTAACACATTTGAATCTGAAAAAATAAACATTAAAACTGCAGTGTCATTAAGATAGTTCAGCAAGACAGATTCATCTTCGTTGCTCTGCTAATGCACCCTATTGCTACTGTAAAAAAATTTTATCACATTAAAAATATTTATTGAAATTAGTAACAGAATACCAATTCCGTTACATAAAAGATCCTATTTCAATTACTATCTTCAGGTACATTTTTAATACTCTTTATATTTTGGTTTTGTTTCATTTTACCTACCCACTTAAGATATCCATGGGAACTCAATTGGCTCAGTTACCTAGGGAGTTTCTAGATACTGCTTTGCCAAGAAGTTCACTTCTTGTTTAAAGAAACACAGTCTCCCAAGAGTTCCACCTCTGGATACTGGGTTCCCACCAGGTGAGAGAGATGTCTGCCTTTGGCCAGAAGGGAAATCAGCCACTGAATGAAGTCTTCTGCCATTAATTCAATAATGGCCATGTCTGAGAGTAGCTGGAAGCCTAGCAGAAATTGGAAACAGTGATTTCCAAAACATTAAATGAAGTTTCTCTGGTTGACAGCTTTGGAAATGGCAAAGTCATGATTACTTCCTGTGGTGCTCATGATGGCTAGAGGTGTTCAGGTCCAGAATGCTGTTCCCCCATTGTGCTTCATTAGCAAAGGTGACTTTTGACTACAAATTGAACATTACCTGAAGTTTGGGTGATAGTCATTATTTTCCTTTAATCATTGAACTGGGGGTGGTGGGTGGGATGGCAATTTTCTCATCTAGCCACTCCTCAGCACCCTTTCTCCGCTCAGCATCAAATTTCCATCTCAACATCGTCATTATCAGCATCATCAGCAGCATCATCAGTATGTCTTTTTTGAGTTTCTTTTCTATGCCAAGCACTAAGCTAGGTATTTTACAAATCCTAATCCTCAGAAAAATCACCAGGTATTATCAATTCAGTCTCCAGATACCAAAACCTTTGCCCCCTTCACTATCCTGCACAGCCTGCAGGTGTAGCACACCCAGGGCAATACCTGTGTCTGGTACAATGTATTCCATGTGAACCTTTGAAACTAGCCATGGAAATTCTGAGCAGCTCTGGTTGGAGATGAAGAAGACAAATCCTTTTTTATTTAATGCCTATTTATTGAGTATATACTATGTGCTTGAGATTATTACTTGAAGAAACTCCTATGTTTCTTCAGTCTGTTACTTATGCTACTTCCATGTATTTGGGCACAGACTAAATTGGAAACATCCCAGCCAATCAAGAAAGAGACTGCCTAGTGTTTCCAATATCCATGCTCTCTCATCCTTGGCACAATGGTAGGCTGAATTTCCCAGTAATGGTCAATGAACAGGATACAGAAAACACATGACATTTTCAGTCTGACCCTTAAACTTATCCAAGGACACTATGAAGAAATAATAATTACAATAACTACAATGCTTACCTAATTACAATAGAAGCCATTAACCTATCTCTCTTAGAGTGCCACAGATTGAGCAATTGATCAGTTAATCAATACACATAGAAGTTAAATAACACAACTCAGAGGTGCTATATGTCTGTATAAACGCATATGTATAAATGCGTATGTATAAAGGCATATGTCTGTATAAATATATACATATACTTTTCAAAAGCTACCCATTATTTTAAAATGCATCCCCTTAATCAAAAATATTGAGCATGTAAAAGATCACCAGGAAAAAATTTCTTCAAACTCAAAAATCTAAAAATCTGACAGCACATATTTTATGCCCCTATTAACAATAAAACCGGAAATTACCCATTAAACATTTTTAATTTAATCACTTTGGAATATTTAAAGCCTCCTTTAACCAGGGTCAAAGAGGAAGTTAAACTGAAATTAAGAACTATAGAAAAGTATAGAAAATAAAAACAATATATAGCAATATCAATGGGCTATATTCAAAGTAATATTCACAATAAAACAAAAAGCCTCACTGATTTTACCAGTAAACTGAAAATACTGAAGACGAATGAACTAAATATTCAAGAAGCTAGTAAAAATACCAACAAGATGATCCAAAATAAGGTAAGAAGTAGAAATCAATGAATTTGAAATGAAAAACAGTCGACTTAATCAATAAAACTAAGAACTGTTTCATTTAAAAGATCAACAAATTACACAATCCCATGATAAGCCTGGCCAAGAAAAGAAGAACAAAACACATACATCACACATTAGAAATCAAAAGAGATAAAAATCACAAGTATAAAATTTTTTTTAAGTAAAAGGGAATATAACGTCCAACTATTTGCCAAAAAAATGCCAATCTCAATGAAATACATGATTTTCTTAAAAATATAAATTGATCCCAAGAAGACCTTAAAAGTCATTAGATAGAACCATACCATAAAAGAAGTAAAAAATGAACAGTTCAATAATAAAAAATTTTCCAGTTTCCCCAAAACCAAATTATCAGCCTAAATATTTTTTGTACTTTTCAGCCTAGATATTTTCTATACAAAATATTTCACACTTTTCTAATTATTTTTACACATAATTATTTATATTTTTTATTGCATTTTAGGTTTTGGGGTACACGTGAAGAACATACAAGATTATTGCATAGGTACACACATGGCAGTGTGATTTGCTGCCTTCCTCCCCTTCACCTATATCTGGCATTTCTCCCCATGCTATCTCTCCCCACCTCCCCACCCCCCATCCCTCCCCCATTTCCCCCCAACAGGCCCCAGTGTGTAGTGCTCCCCTCCCTGTGTCCATGTTCTCATTGTTCAACACCACCTATGAGTGAGAACATGCGGTGTTTGATTTTCTGCTCTTGTGTCAGTTTGCTGAGAATGATGGTTTCCAGGTTCATCCATGTCCTATTTTCAGGCTTATTCTATCAGAAACACTCGTAGAAAAGATACAACGTGTATTTTTTAACTAGTCCTGAACATAAAAAAAATTGAAAAAGCCTAGAATTAACTCAAAGACACAGAATTTTCTGTGTATGCAAATACACAGAAAAATCTATGGCATCTCAGTTATTAATAAATTAAAACATTTAAATGTTTAATGTTTAAAGTATTTAAAACAATGCCCATAATTCTTCAATGCTTAAACTAATGTAGTTACTTCCACTGCTTTTACTAATACTGCTATTGCTATCATTATTTAATGATACAAAAATCCCAACTAAAGTATTAGTTAACATAAGTTTATTCAAGGATTTCAGAAATAGCTCAACATTGTGGATTCTATTAATGTAATTACTTACATTAACAGATAAAAGGGGACAGACACAAAAGTATTTCAAAAAGCACACTGAAAAGATATTTAATAACATATAACAGCTATTCTTTTTAAATCTTTCAGTAAAATAGGAATAAAATTAGATTTCCTTTACATGATGACTAGGTAGATAAAAACAGAAACAGAAACACATATAAAATACTACTAGACAGTTTATTAAACAGAGGACCTTATTAAAGTTGAAAAAAGGATTATCTGTTGCCCTCTTACTGACTTTAAGGAAGACCTTTAATTCGTTCATATATGATTTACAACTATTATGGAGATTCTAGCCCCTATCATAACACAAGAAAAAGAAATAGCTAATATAAATATTGAAATTTAACAAAGGAAAAATTTTCAATATTTTCAAATTACAAAATTATATACCAAACAAGTCAAAGGGGATCATCTATAAAACATTAATGTTTGACACATGGTATGCAATCAGCAAATGTTAGCTAAAAAAACTATTCAAGATAGCTTAAAAATATGCTAAAACTAAAAAGAAAGATATCAAAACCATATTAAAACATCAAAAGAAAGAAACCTGCAGACCAATATCTCACTTATGGATATAGATACAAAAGTCCATAAAATAGAAAAAGGATTACAGAACATAACCAAGTGAACTTTATCCCAGGAATGCAAGTTTGGAATAACTTCTGAAAATCAGCTCGTGTAATATACTATATCAATGGAATGAAAGATAAAAACTACATTATTATCTCAGTAGATATAGAAATAACATGTGAAGAAATTCAGCACCCTTCATAATAGAAACACTAACCAAACTAGAAACAGAAAGGAACTTATTCAATGTGTTAAAGAATACCTACGAATAGGGAAGAAAAAAAAATCTCCAAACTGGTTAAGAGTGTCTGTGAAAATCTACAGCTAACATACCTCAAGGTGAAAACTGAAAGCTTTCCCTTTAAAATCAGGAAAAATACAAGGATAACTTCTCACCACTTTTATTCAGCATTGTATTGGAAGTTCCAGCCGGGGCAATTTGGTATAAAAATGAAATAAAAGGCAACCAGGTAGGACAGGAAGAAACAAAACTAGCTCTATTTGAAGATGACATAATCTTATATGGAAAAATTCTAAAGAATTCAGTAGAAACTATTAGAACTAATCAATAAGCTTGCCAAGGTTGCAGGATACAAAGTAATAGGCAAAAATTAATTTCTTTTCTATATAGTGGCAATGAGCAGCCAAAAATTGAAATTAAGAAAAGTATTCCATGTATGATAGCATTTAAAAATATATATACAAACCATAGTGCTTCCATTATTCATGTCAAAAAAAAAAGATTATACCTAGGAATAAATTAACAAAAGCCATGAAAAACTTAGACTCTGATAACTAAAAAAAGTTGAAAGAAATGAAAGATGATCTGAGAAAGTAGAAAGACACCCCATGTTCATGAATCAAATTATTTGACATTGTTTTGATGGCAATATTTGCTGAGACTGACGACCTACAGATTCGATGCAATCTCTATCAAAATCTCAACTGACTGATTTGTGGAAACTTATAAGCTGGTCCTAAAATTCATATAGAGATGCCAGATGTAGGTGATGGGGAGGAAGGCAGCAAATCACACTGCCACGTGTGTACCTATGCAACAATCTTGCATGTTCTTCACATGTACCCCAAAACCTAAAATGCAATAAAATAAAAAAATGGGAAAAAAAAAGTACAAAAAAAAATAAAAATAAAAATGAGAAAATTCAAGGGAACTAAAACAACCAAAACAATCTTGAAAAGAGGAGCAAACTTCTAAGATTCCTATTTCTCAATTTCTAAACTTACTATAAAACTGCAATAATCAAACAGCACTGCCTATGCATAAACATATAGATCAATGAAATAGAAGTAATGATGGCAGCCGCAGGCTGTCTGGAGCAGCCTCTGCCAACACACCAGCTGCAGCAGTGAGGCATGGCCAAGGCTGCAGTCTCTGTGAAGCCACCGGGAGTGAGAGAAAAAGCAGGAACCCTGCCCCTTCCAAGTTGGGGTAGAAGTTTCCTGGGCACAGCTGCAGCTGCCCACTTGCAGCTACAGACTCACACTGCCTGCTCCATAGAGCAGGAATGAGTGGTGTCTAAGTCATGGCTGCATATCTAGACCTTCCACTCCGCACAGCAGGCAGGAGTCCTGCCCTCCGGGACACAGCTGCAGCTGCCCAAACTGTGGCTGCATACCTGGCCTCCTGTTTCACAAAGTAGGAGGAGCCTCAACCCCTCCCCTCATAGATGCAGCTGCCCTAACAGCAGCTGTGGACCCAGGCATCCCTGCACTCTTAGAGGCCTAAGAAGGCCCTCAACCCGTACTTGCAGGCTCAGAAATGCCTACTCCCACTGCCTGGATTCTCTCTGCTATCAGCACCTGCTCCAATCTTGGAGCAAAGCCGAGGCCAGGCCCGGGCACTGTCACAGCCTGGCTGGGTGTACACATGCTCAGGGCAGTGCTAACACACCAGCCCTTTGCCACCTTAGCCCTCTCTGGAGTTTGGGCACCAATGAGCATAGGAAGGAAGCTGAGTGGGACTGAAGTCAGCTCGGCAATGGCCTGAATGTATCCTTTTACAACTGCAGCCTGGGCACCATGAATGACAGCAGGAGGCAGGCAGGTTCCTGGGTGGAAGTGGGTGGGTACCCGGTTGAGCCTTCACCTTCAGACCAGGGAGGGCCTGAAGGCTGCCTATCTCACAAACCAGAGTGGGAACTTGTGGTGCCTTTTCCAGGCCTATCCATTGTTACCCACGGGCAAACTGGTATGCACTTCCTCCCCTCTGAGGCCCATATAAGCCCCAGGCTCAGCCAGAGCTGAGCAGACATCGGGAGGATCAGCTGCAGAGAGGAACTACCCACTCCAGGGTCTCCTCTCTGCTGAGAGCTGCAGAGATGACAGGAGGACCTGTCTGCAGAGAGGAGCTTCCCACTCCAGGGTCTCCTGTCTGTTAGAAGCTGAACACTTGTTGGGACACCGTGGCTGAGGAAAGGAGCTAAACACTGTGGAAGACTGAGCTGTTCTATTGCTCAATAAAGCTTCTCCTCATCTTGCTCATTTTCCACTTGTCTATGTACCTCATTCTTCCTGACTGCAGGACAAGAACTTGGGACACATTGAATGAGGCTATAAAAGGTGTAACACAAACAGAGCTGAAACATACTCCTTGCTTGCCACATTGCAGGCAAAGAGGAGAGAAGAGAAGAGCTGCAGTCCTTTGGGGAGCTCAGACCTGGACTGCCCAAGCCAAGGCTGTAACTCCCTGTTTGGGGCTTTGCAGTTCCTGGTGTCTCCAAACTTCCAGGTGCCACCATGTTCTCTGGTGCTGGTGGAAGCTGCCTGTGGTGCACCCGGTCCAGCCACATCCTCACAGAGAGTCAGTAACCCTGCTGGTGCCTGGAGCTGCCCACCTCGTGGCAGCAGCCAGTGTATCTGCCTGTGCAGTGGCCGGACCCCACACTCACTCACATATCCCTTGCTGCTCCACACCTGACTCCTACCTCCCTTGGAGGCTTGTCACCTAGGCCAGTACCATGAGCTGAGTGCAGGCTGCCAGGCTGAGTGAGTGGAACGAGCCCAGTGGGCCCTAGCAAAACTCTGGCAAACGTGCCACCAGCCACAAGTTTCTGGCGAAAAGCGACACCCCAAAGATCCCATAACAGTAAGAGACCAGAAATAAATCCTCGCATTGATGGTCAATTGGTCTTCAACAGGGTGCCAAGACAATTCACTGGAGGAAAAGCAGTCTTCAACAAATGGTGAAGAAACAATTGGATATTTATATGCAAAAGAATAAAGTTGGACCCCTACCTCACACGATACATAAAAATTAACTCAAAATTTATCTAAGAAATAAATGTGAGAGCTAAACCTATAAAATTTTTAGAAGAAAATAACTCAAAATATATCTAAGAGATAAATGTAAGAGCTAAACCTATAAAACTTTTAGAAGAAAATGTAGGAATAAATCTTCATGACTTTGAATTAGGCAAAAATATGACATCAGAAGCAAAAAAAAAAAATAAACTGGACAGCATCAAATTTTAAAGCCTTGTGCTTAAAGGACACCACCAATAAAATAAAAAGAACACCTCACAGAATGGGGGAAAAACTGTAAATCATACATCTGAAAAGAGACTGTATCTAAAATATGCAGAATTACTACCAATCAAGTATAGGACAAAAAATCTAATTAAAAGTAGGCAAATTATCTGAATGTACATTTCTCCAGAGAAAATATATAAATGGTCAATAAACTTATGAAAAGATACTCAACATCATTTGCCATCAAGCAAATGTAACTCAAAACCAAAATGAGGTATCACTTCATACCCATTAGAATATCTATCATCAAAAAGAAAGATAATAACTAGTGTTCACAAGGATGTGCAAAAATTGAAACCCTCAAACACTGCTGCTTGGAATGTAAAACAGTGTAGTTACTTTGGAAAAGTCTGGCAGTTCCTCAAACAGTTAAACAGAGTTTCCATCTGATCTAGCAATTCCATTCCTAGTCATATACCCAAGGGAATAAAAACATGTCCACACAATAGCTTGTACATGAATGTTCATAGCAGCATTATTCATAAAGCCAAGAGTGGAAACAATTCAAATGTCTACCAACTGATAAATAATATCTATAATGTATTATATCCAAACAATGTAACATTATTCTGCAATAAAAAGAAGTGAACTACTGACACAACCTACAGTATGAATGAACCTTGGAAGCATTATTCTAAGTTAGAGAAGCCAGTCAAAAAGAAACACACAGTGTGTGATTTCACTTATATGAAATAACCAAACTAGGCAAATCTACAGAAACAGAAAGTATTAGTAGTTGCCTAAGGCCAGGGAGCCTATGGGGAAATTGTGGGTGACAGCCAAAAGATAAAGAATTTCTTTTGGATTTCTCAAATTGATTGTGGTGATGGATGTACAATTCTGTGATTATACTAAAAGCTACTGAATTATAAATATAAAAAAATTATCCAGGAATCTAATCATGCCCATTATATCCCAAGTATTTCAAATACTTATTTTATTTATCTTCATCATTAGTAATACAGAATCACATAAGGGAGAAACAGAAAAAGAACCCGTGTGTCTAACTTTTAAGCAAACAATCGCCACTATATGCTGGGATCTTCTGCTGTTGAATAAAGAAAAGCCCCAAATCCTTGGTCAACTTATATACCTGGTCAAATGTCCATGCCAAATTTCTACAGGGCAATATGCTCCTCTAGATACTGTTATCCTGGTAAATAATAAAAGGAAACTGAAAATCATGAAAGATTCTCACTTATTGCAAATGGGAACATTAGGCAGGGGAGGAGCGTTATGCTAATTAGCCAAATTTCTAAATATATACCATTATATATTTCTATTTTCTTGCATTCCAGGTCTCCTTAACCAGATCTTCTATGCTTGAGAAGAAACCAGGTTTTCTGTATTACCCATAGCCAATGCGTTACTAATCCACAGTCTTTCATACCTTGCCTTGATCAGACTGCACAAACACAGAACGGGGCACCATAAAGTCCAGAGGGAGAAGGGCTCTAGTATCTACCTCTTCATATTTATTTTGTTTAGCAGTCAAGATCTGAGGTTTTTCGCACTTGTCTTTCATGGTGCCTGCTTGGCCCTCTTCTAAGTGTACTTTCCTTCCTTTCATTTCTGCTCTAAAGCTTCATTTTCACTGCTGCTTCAAAATTTGCCTAGGTCTCTCCTTCTGCTTCATGCCCCTCTGATAAATTTTTCTTCTGAGGATGCAAGAATCGAGGGTGCTATAGACCCATATGGATTTACCGCCAGTAACGTATTTTGGTGGCATGTGACTCATACCCTCCACTGTCAGCATACTTTGGTGCCTTGTGACTCAGATAATTTCTACTGCTAATATACTTTGGTGCTGTGTGACTCAGATATGTTCCCTAAGTGGTAAGAGGCTGCTATGCCTCACCTTCTTGGGCTAAAAAGGCATTCGACCACTGTACACAGTTTTCTTATTTTTATTTTTATTATTATTATTTTTTTTTTGAGATGGAGTTTCCCTCTTGTTGCCCAGGCTGGAGTGTAATGGTATAATCTTGGCTCACTGCAACCTCAGCCTCCTGATTTCAAGGGATACTCTTCCTCAGCCTCCCAAGTAGCTGGGACTACAGGCACACACCACCACACCTGGTTAATTTTTGTATTTTTAGTGAAGATGGAGTTTCACCACATTGGTCAGGCTGGTCTCAAACTCCTGACCTCAGGTAATCAGCCCTTCTTGGCCTCCCAAAGTGCTGAGATTACAGGCGTGAGCCACCACACCCAGTCTCTTCTCCCTTTCTCAAAAAAAATGAAGAAGAGGTTGTTTTTCTATTACAATGAAAAATGATCAAATGACTCTCCATTCAATCATCCTCGGTTTCTATTAGAAACCTACTAGGGATATAAAAGGAAGCAGCCTCAGATGGCAACACAGAAGATTTTTTAAAACCTTTCCTATTAAAAAAAAAATTGAAAAGAGAAACCCAGCAAATACAGTTTCAGAACACTCAGACAAGGAGAATAAATGTGCATGCATTAAGGGATGGCCACCCACCATGCACACCATGCACTATCCTTTTTCATCCTTATAGCAACCCGGGAAAATAGATTATGATGCACATTTACAGACAAGGAAATTGAGGTTCTAAGACATTGTAGAGCTGATGCCACAAAGCTAGAACTGGAACTCCAGCCTCCATCAGTCTGACTCTGAAGATCTACCTCCTACTTTGGGCATTTGTATAATCCTCAAGCCAAAGAGACACTCACACCCAACCCCACAAAGCCAATGGGGCAAGGTAGGGTTGTGAAGCTGAGACTTGCCTTGACACGCAATCCATGGAAAATGATAACCTATACCTTCTCCAGCATACAGAACACCTTTGAACAAACACATATCTCTCACAGACCTGTATATCAACTTCTTTTCTCTGGACTGACCCAGAACAGCCAGACTATAATGCTGACAACATCTCCAAAAAATGATCAGGGTCCATCCCTACACTTTGAGACTGAGAGCAAACAACCATTAAAGACAGAACTGTTGATCCTTACAACTGCCAAAAGTCTGCATAACAAGAGCCTCTGCTCAGGCCAAATTGGTCTGTTTGCTGCTCCCACTCCCAAAATTGCATTTCTCTACATTTCTTCACTTCTGTGACTGTGCACATTGTTCCTTCTTCCCTTACCTGCTGGAATTCTGCCTGTGCTTCAAGAGCACTCTCTATGTGGTCTTCCTTAACCACTAACCTAATGCACTTAATTCAGTGAACTTAACACCTTAGGTAATTTTGAAATCAGCTTCATACTTCCTTGTAACATCAATCTACTATTTCTTTATTATTGGCTCTTTTTTATTCTTTAGCTTTTTGTGTGGTCATGCCTTGTTTCCTGCATTGCCAAACTCCACCATATGTCCTTAGAAGATTTTGTTGCTTTGATTTCTCCACAAAACCTTGCATGGCACCTAGAAAACAGTAGGTGCTTCATAAATATTTTCAGTGGATTAATACAGAGGAAGCCAGTATTAAAATTATTTAGGTTACCTAATGATTATTAATTTGAATTCAATGATAGAGTGAACTCACACTTAAAACCCATTGACTAGGGACTTTAGTCCAAGTTTTTAACATGACATTGAGGTTTTGCAATGATCTGGCTTCTACCTACCTCTATAATATCACCCCTCACTGCGCACCCCAAACTCTCATCCTTTCCCCATACACACTTTTATGTTCTAAACACTTACCCATCTACATGCTGCTTCTTAAAATCACAGCAACCTCTTTCTGAAATATTATTCTTCCATCCCTTCTCCTTAGCATTCAGCATGTAAAATATTCACTCATTTTTTTTTTCCAAAGCCTTTCTTGGCTAGCACAACCCTTAGTAGAATGACTACTCTTATTTTCTGATTACAACTTTCTAGCATTGCATCTACAACACTTTATGATATTTATTTGTCCATCTTCCCTACTAGCTTATGTGATCTTTGCAATGAAAATCCTACATTATTCAACTTAATATTCCCAGTGTGAAGTATAATTCCCACAAAAACACACTGTAAATGTTTACTGAAGGTCATTAAACATAACCAATTAACTTGTTTGATGACTAAATATGATAGAACGTGATTTTATTCAAGGCCTACCAGAAGATAGGCGAGAAAGATACTCATGATTGGTCCTTGGAGAGCAAACAAAAAAGCCACTTTGCCCAAAGTAAATTCTTAAGGCAAAGTAAATTAATGAATGTGTTCAACAGAAACAAGGCCTCAGTTAGGTGAATGTTTTCATGGGGCTACAAACTCTAAATTCCAAGACATTTTGTATAACCCATTAACTCTAAGGAGATTTTCAAAAGCAGAAAGAGCTTTCTTACCTGTGCTCCAGTTCTCGAATGGACAGCATCACTCCTGAAGTGGATGGCTTCTGCTGTACAGTGGCCAAAAAGGTGAATTCACTCTTGTTCCGGAACAGCTGAATTAATTTCTCACTCACATGAGGAGCTGCATGGATCTCTCTTCCTATATCTAAGAATCAAGAGGAAGAGCAGGAGAAACAGGAGAGAAGAAGGAGAGGAGATGAGGAAAGAAAAGGATAAAGAAGAAATACAAGAGAAAGAGGAGAAAGGAGATGAGAAGGAGGAGGAGAAAAGATCCATGGTTAAAAATGTCATGTCCGAAAAATCCAGATTGCATTTTTCATTTTTCTCTCCTGTCAACAGTTTTCATTTTCAGGCACCTTTCACCACTCCCTACAGCTGCATTCATTCAATGCAAATCCCAGAAATGCTATCTCTGTCACTGCACCCACTTGCCACTTGGACAAGTTCACAATTGGCCCGATAGTGATTTTCTGACAGGAATTTTGACAGGACACTGAGCAACTCAGTTTTCTGCAAACAGGTTTGATTGCTGTAAATAAAGTAAGAGGCAGTCAGATAAATGGGGTTCTAAACTCAGAGAATCTTTGGATAATAAGACCCAAATGCCACTCAGCATCCTCCAATTTCACTTTTTCCAGGGACTCTGGTTTCTTCTCCCCACAATGTATATAGGAAACTTGTCCTTGCCTTGTAACTGGCAGATATTTACTAGCACTAATAATGCCAGACAACTCTGCCTTTGCTTAAAGAATAAATACAAGGCATGCTCATGATCCACACGTGTGCCTGGAATTTCTCCATAAACATGCAATGGATGACTTTCCTCATGAAATATTTATTGAAATTGAGGCCGATTCAGCAGGCCTAGAGGTGTGTGATTCCAGATAATCCTGCTCCTGGACAAGAATGTTTCTTTCTCCAACATCGGCATAATGAGAGACATCCATCACTTCATGCCCGAACTCACTCTTGTCATGATAAACTGGGTGTTATCTCATTATTTTACACTACATTTTCTGGCATCAGAAAAGGGCACTAAGGAAGCAAAGTTAGAGAAGATTATTCAGAGGATGATAAATGAACATTAAAAGTGTGTTTGGTGGCCTCTCACATACTGACCACCTCCTCTCAGTATATGATAACTACTTGGTTATTTCTCCAGGACTGCAAGGGAAGTCCTTGAAAAACACAGAACTTCAAAGGCTGCACTGCCCAAGCAACATCATAGACTGGCATATGGACCTTGAAGAATCTCATCCTCAACAGTGGCTTCTAAATAAGGTATCTTTGGATTATTGACCTTGGGACTCAGTTTTCTCAACTGTAAAATGGTGGAGCAGACTAGGTGATCTCTTAGAGCCTTCCCACCTTAGCCTTCTATAATTTTTCAAATTGCTGGTTCAATTTTATAACACAGAAAAGAACAGCCTAGTCTTATCCACCTGTAAATATCTAGGCTATGAATGGCAGAAAGCAATGTTTGTTCTCTACCATGGAGACACCCAACCCAGACAGACCAGTCTACCAGTATAAAACCTACCTGCACGATAGTAGCAAGGCCTTCCCTACTTAATTGTTAAGTGGCATGCTGTCAGCTTTTGTCAAGTGTTGAGGTAAGAGATAGCCACTTGAAAAATGCTTCTATACCTTCTACAAAATCCCAGCCAAAGATAATCCAGATGACATTTAAAATCTACTAAATGTGGCAGCAAATCACCCTGCAAGCTAGAGAGTATTAGAAAATGTTTGTTAATATTATTTTTATTATCATTATCTTTTTTTTGAGGGGGGGGGGTCTTACTATGTCACCAGGTTGAAGTGCAGTGGCATGATCTCAGTTCACTGCAGCCTCTGCCTCCCAGGCTCAAGCGATCTCCCATTTCAGCCTCCTGAGTAGTTGGAACCACAGGTGTGTGCCACCATGTCCAGCTATTTTATTTTTATTTTTGGTAGAGACAGGGTTTCCCCATGTTGTCCAGGCTGGTCTTGAACTCTTGAGCTCAGGAGATCCATCCACCTTGGCCTCCCAAAGTGCTGGGATTACAAGTGTGAGCCACCCACCTATTACCATTACTTCTAAGCAAAAATCATCATAATAAACTCACCTAGAATATAATGCCAGAAAAAAAATCAACTCTTAAGATTATGTTTACTTTTTACTTTTTCCTTCTTTATTCATCAATTAGGAATCAACTGATTGGTAGTGGCTGCCTAAAGAGTTAATTTCAGGATTCTAAAGCTTGAGCCCAAAGGAAAGAGGAACATAATTGATCAGCAATGCCTGCTGGAGGAAATGGATATGAATATCATATCAGGTATGGGTATCCTAACCTCTAACTCAATTCTCCCTGAATGATATCATCCAGCCCCATGGCCAACAGTGTCCAACTTTATAATTACAGTCCTAACCTCTCCCTTAAGCAGTAAATTCAAATGTTCACCTTCCTACTTAACATCTCTATGTGAATATCTAATAAGCATTTCAAATTGTAATGTGCCCACAGTGAAGCTTGTTCTCTTCCCTCCGCTCTCAGTTTTCTCACAGAGGTCTCAGTCTTAGTAAATAGCAACATCCTGTTCCTCAAGTCAAAAAACCAGAAATTGTCCTTGATTTTTCCCTTTTCTCCACTCTCCATGTTCAATCTAAAAACAAGTCAAGCGGGCTCCCATGTCTGGAAATTGTTCCCTTCTTCCCAACTTCACTCTTAAAACTCTTGTCCGAGCCACAATCATTGCTCCCTAGGATGCTTCCAATGGTTTCCTAACTAGTCTTCCTGCTTTCATATTGCCTTCTTTTCCCCATTCTTCACACAGCAGTTAACGTCCTCTTTTTTTTGTTTGGTTTTTTTTCCCCCATTTATTTATTTTATTGCATTTAGGTTTTGGGGTACATGTGAAGAACATGCAAAATTGTTGCATAGGTACA